>NC_079333.1:32580562-32883592 GCF_029582105.1 Oenanthe melanoleuca | reverse complement strand
TCCTGAGGAGCCCAGAACTGGACACGGCACTCCAGGCTGAGCAGAGAGGCAGGATCCCCTCTGTGACCTGCTGGCAGTGCTCTTCCCAAAGCACCCCAGGACACCTCTGTCCTTCCTCCCCCCTGGGCACACTGCTGGCTCCTGGACAGATTGTTGTCCCCCAGGCGCTTCTCGGCAGAGCTGCTTTCCAGCAGCTAACCTGCACTGTGGCATGATGATATTCCTCCCCAAGAGCAGCTCTGCACCTGCCTTTGTTGAACTTCATTAGATTCCTCTCCTCCCAGCACCTCATGACCTTTATTCTTTGACTCACTCAATCAAAGATCCCTCACAAGAGCTGAAGAAGGTTATCTGCCTTTTTTTTTCCTAAATTCTTTTTGCCTGTACTTCCACCCTGTAAGACTTAAGCAATAATATTTTGTGAAGTAAGAATTAGGCAACTTTTTGAAGTGCAACAAAACACCTACCAACTAAGTTGTTAAAGAAAAAAAGGTCAATACCATATTCATAATTCATTAAAGATCTGTCACTCTTCAAGCACTTTTTAAGTATCTCATTCTACCTCAGAGGTTTTGAGTTCATGAGAGAATGTTTTATGTCTATGACGCAGGAATCACAGAGAGTCTATCTTCAAAATTTCTTCACCATGACACAAGGGACATTGCTTTGATAGTACATTTTATTTATTGACTGCCTAGAGTATTTTCTTTCTCTCCCTTCAAAAGGAAATGGTAGGAATATAGCAGATGTGGGAAGAAACCCTAAACTGGCCAGAAATAAATTAAAAATTTAAATAAATTTCTACACTTGCTAAAGAAATATTTACTTTTTGAAATGTTCTGATTATAGACTTTCTTCCAGTAATGTGCCTGGTCAGCTGCTGAATCCCACAGACACAGAGACAGATCCAGCACAGTGTAGGAAAAGAAGTTAGTTTTACCAACATTTTGGCACCATTTCCAAACTAAGAAGTGCCAGTTTAAAGTGTCATACAAGCTACAGGCCTTGCCACAGGCACAATTCTGGATCACTCCCTTCTGTAAAAAATCATAATTATTTGGGAAGGTCAGTACCTCCTGCAGTGCTGTTCAAGCACTGTGGCAGAGCTGACACTCATGGATGGTACTGGGAAAATTGCCATGATGAGAGAGCTGCTACGTTTTTTCTGTCATGTTTTTTGTTTTCAAAAGGAGAAGCCAGAATAGCTCCTATTTGGCTCAAATTAGTCTGTGCTGGGTATCTTTACAGCTACTCAAAACATCTCAGCCTTATATAGTACAGCTGGAGATCTTAAGCTATAGCTGCAAAATAATTTTCAGAAATGTTTGCAAAGCCATTAGCTGTGATAAACTGCACAATTTACTCCTAGACCAAGATTCTTTCAGGTGCTGTTTCTCCCTAGAGAATCAAATTGTGCTTTGCTTCAAATCATTTCTACTCCTTCCAGATGCTGCACCCTGCAGAACTTCCTTCCTAATTGCCAGACTGGGACCTGATGTGGACTGCATCATCCCTAAAAATCCATCAGCACCTACAAGCTTCACTTCAAGTCCTGTCTCCTGCCAGTGCAGAGTTCCTGGGATTTCTGAAAGTGTTTTGTCACTGCTCATATGATCTTGGACTAACCATCACAAAACCAGCAACACATCATGCTTACTTTTTTGTGCTATCATTGGACCTGTGATATCAAGCTTGGACTGAGATAGGTCACTTTTAGTCAAAAAAACCAAGTAAATCACACCTTGAAATAGCATTTTTAAGCATCCTACTCTACTGAGCAGAAAATGCTCTCTTGTGGTTTTTTCATGAGTTGACAGTCAGGAATATGTAATTATATCCCTTCTGTACAATTAATGATGACAGTTAAAAGTAACACTAAGAACATTTGATTTAATATTGATGACATTTAAAGACATCTTAGTACATTTTGCTTGGCTCTTACTTCCAAAAGTTCTTTTTTCTAAAATAATGAGTTGAAATAATCTGGGGTTTTGCTCCATAGACACAGATGATCAGTTGACTTAAGAGAGACATAAGATCATCCCAATGTACTTTAAATACATGCAAATATGTTTTTAAAAATCAAAGTATACATTCATGCTCTGTGGCCATGCTCTCTTTGAATTCTGCTGGACTTTTCAGTAACTATTGAAGAAAAAAAATCCGTCTCTTAAATAGGACCATCAGCATAAACCTCCTTATTGCTAAAGTAAATCTCACCCTAGTTTTTTTCAGATAGTATATTTGATTTCTTCACCAGAATCTCTGACTGCAAGTGTAATCACATCTTTGAAGATGATAATTGACAATACCCATGGTAGCCTTATTTAAAGTTTCTCCTTTGTCACAATATTTAGGAATTGAACTTGTAGAAAAACCTGGTGGTTTACATATTCACCGTCCTTCCTGTCCATACAGTTCGAGGAGATTTAAAAGAGTGGCACCTTATAATGTGTTTTCCACCAGGGAGAGATAACCCTTGTAAAGATTAATGTGCTGCCAGACTACCCTACCATCACCAAATGTATCCCTTTAAAATTTCAAAGACTATTTTTTTCCCCCTGCTAAGCTGAATAATGCCCATAGAGTTTTCTCTTGCAAGCTGCAAGAAAGGCACTGTAAAACATGCCAATACAAAACATATTTCCAATATTAGCATTCATCTCACACATGCACTCTGAAGAAGTACAGTTAGTGCAGAATCAAGATTCCAGACTAAATTTTTCTGCTATGTTAAAACTTCATGCATGTTATATATTACTTCATAGGATATATTCAGGATATCTTAGTGAAGATTATTAACATTGATTTATGTTATTTTAATGTCTTGCAGTTTTCAATAGAAATACCTGAAAAAGGCAATTGAATAGTTAAGTTGGATGCCACTGTGCTTTATTAACTCACACCCCGATTTTAGATGAAAACTTGATCTGAATTATGCAAAAGAAAGGGATTTATTATGCATTAATGCATAATGAAAATTATGTATCAATTGCAGAAATCCGAGAGAAATTTGACAGGAAAAAAATGTGTCAATCTGATCCCAATTCTATGAAGGGAACTGAAAGCAAGCCTCCAAATCCAAAGATTTTTCTCTGATACAGTTATCTCAACGAAAGAGCTCCTGAGTCTTTAATTTATATCTTAAAAACCTGTAGCTAGACAGGATAGAGAAAATGTAGAAAATTTACTGAACTAATCTTTAAGGTCAGCCTAGATAAAAACTAAAATTATTTCCTCATTTACCTCCCCTCTTTGGAGATCAAAATCACGCTCCTGGCTTGCTGATACAATTATTTGCTTGTCTGCCTGCCAGGCAGCGTGGTTCATATCCATCTTCAGTACATGCTCCATGCCAGCAAGTGCTCTGCTTGGGGTAGGCAGTTGGAAAGCAATCTGTTAAAGTCCACAGCATGACTCAAACCCATTCTCCTCTCCTCCTAACACTTTCTCATTGAGAGCTGTCTTAAAGAGCAATCTCTCTCCATCAGCACATCTCCTTACTAGGGCCTGGACAATGCATCTTACAGTGCAAATTTTAAATTATGGTTTCTTGGCTTAGAGGGGTTTTTTATGAGATTGCAGAATAGCACATAAATGAAAAACTGCTTGGTTCTACCTCAGCTAACCATGTATTTTGTTATCATTTGAATGACCATCACCCAGCTACTTCTCTAGGGAAACTGAAGAGCTGGGCATTTAATCAATCTGCTAAGATAACCTTCATTTAAATCCTCATGCACAGCAGAAAATATTTAATATTGCAATGCATCACATGCCTCCCTTGCTGGTGTCAGTACACAAGGAATCTTTTGATATTTTTTTTTTTTTTCTTTTTGAGATCTACATTGTTGTCCAGAGAAGCTGCAGATACCTCATCCCTGCAAGGTCAAGGTCAGCTTGGATGGGGCTTGGCCAACACATGGAATTGGAACTAAATGATACTTAAGGTCTCTTCCCATTGTAGATGTGTTTCAAAAATATCTGCCTTGCAAGCTACCCAAAGTTCTGGACCAGGCCCTCTGATGTGATCCCTACTGCCAGGACAGGTGAGCTCCCACCACCATCTGGTACTGCAGCTCCTTCAGCACTAATCCATCATGTCTGAAACCCTGCTGTCCTATTAAAGCATCTCTGATGAGCTGCAAACAGTTTAGCATGGACCAAAAAGATCTGTGATGCACAACACTGATTATTAGTGATGGGACAGAATTGCTAAGGCTTGAAAGGGACTGAGGAAACTGGGCTGATCTGCTGGCTCAGCCATGAAATTGTGCAACTCTGAGCTGTTCCCTTCCCCTCTCTGGGCCTTTGTTTCATCAAATCAGAGGACAATGCTAATGCTGATCCCTACTGAGCCTTTTAAAGTGTGCAGACTGAAATGCTTTATGGGTCAACAGAATTAAGAAAGTTAAGACTTTATAGTATTCATTACATCTAAAGTATAAATGCAGAGTAATTTGTTTAAATTTCCAAGAATATATATACACAATTATTTGCAAACATCCTCCTCCTTTTCCATTTACCCTTTCTTATTTTAGGATAAATAAACCAAGAGAGACCCATTCATTCATCACAAAAGTTTCCCTCTGGACTACTCCCAGTTGATTAATTTTAAATTACTAATTGAAATTAAGAAGGAAATGTAGAGCATAGATGAAGCTAGCATGAGTTTTAAACATGTGATTTCAGAATAAAAACTTTAAAACAAAAGAATGTCATTTCAGAATGGTGCAGAACAGCTCTCTAAATAACACAGCAACAGAACAGATTTCTCACCAATACCAGCAGAAAAGCTTAGCAAAGCCAGGTTTCATTGCAGCTAATGGGGACACTTCTGCACAAGATTCCTGTTCTGGGATTGCAAAACCCATCATCAACATTAAATAACATGAAATAATGAGTTTCTCAAATTGCAAGGACATGTTGATTATAAAACTGACACTGAAAAGCCAGGAAGTACTTTCTAGAAAAAGAGGTAGCAGAACTTTTATTTTTACTGAACCTCATTAATTAGCTGTTAATGATCAAAAAGCTCCTCTTATGCAGCCAAAACATATAAAAAGGTTTTACCACGAAGAAATATAATTAAGAGGATTACTTAGCACATGTGAAAGAACTATCTTCTAGTCACAAGCTTCTTTTTTATCTTAGTATGCTTTAATTCCTATACTTTATCCTATACTTTTTTTTTTTTTCTCCCAGAGCTACACTTTTATGTCCTAAACTAGATTCAGAATTTGGAGTCTTCTAGGATCATGCTTTAGGCCTACTTTGTAATTTAACATAATTTGTTATAACTGCTGGAATTATTAAAAAGGTTTCAAGGGATAATTTTGTGGAATAAAATATAACTGCAGAGATTTCTTGCTGATGGAGGGCCTAAAGGAGTTCAGATTTGTCTTTATATTCAGCTGTCAAGTGTTGGTTGCTTATCTATATGATATATTAAATTTTATATCAACTTTTCTTTCTCTGATTACTATCATTTTTATATATGAAATCCAGCAGTATTCAGCACAATTGAGATAGAACTGCAGAATAGCTGCCACGTATCTGTGGATTTGCTAACATGCAGAATGTAAGGGAGGAACTTAAAACAGAGAATGAAAGGGTTGGCTTCTTCTGTTACCACACTGAATATTCAGCAATGGTTTTCTTTCTGTGTCTGGAATACTGAAGGAACATTTATGTTTTTCTTATACTACATATTTACATTTATTATGTTGCTTAATTAATTATTTCAAAAGAAGCTCCTTCTTTCCTCTCATCTTCATTGTTTCTTCTTTGTCCACAAAGAATATCAGCTCTAGAGATTGAGGAAAAAGAGATGGCAACACTTTAAGGAAGATGAAAGTAAGAAAATACAAAATGCTGCCTAAAATGGGTTCTAAATATCACTGGGTGTGATGGAATATATTTAGTGGCTGAACAGAGTCAGTCCTAGCTGAGACTCAGAACAAGGCAAAGGAAGATAAGTAGAGAAGAAAACTTTTAATTAGGACAAGTGAAGATAGAAAGCAGCAATGTATTAATTTCTAGCTCCTTCTGTGCAAGGGGGAGAACAGAAGTCAAGAGTTGTGCAAGAAGTTAGCACCCACATGGTGGATAATGGTTTGGTATTTATGTTTTTGGCATCATATCAGAATACCTGAAAGGCTTTTCTGAGAAAGACTGACAGACAATAAATCACAGAACCCTAGAATGATTTAAGTTGGAAGGACCTTAAAGATCATCTGGTTGCCACCCAGCTGCCACAGGTAGGGATGCCTTCCACTAGACCAGGCTGCCTAAAGTCCCATCCAGCCTGGCCTTGAATACTTCCAGGGATGTCCACAGCTTCTCTGGGCAGCCTGTGCCAGTGCCTCACCATCCTCAGAGTAAAGAATTTCTGTTTTATAGCTAATCTAAACCTGCTTCCTTTCAGCTGAAGTCAGAGCCTTTGACCTATGATTCTATGCCTGTGTAAAAGATTGTTATCCAGCTTTTTTGTAGGCTCCCTTCAGCTACTGAAAAACCCCAGTAAGGTCACCTTGGAGAGTTTTCTCCTTCAGGCTGAAAAGCCCAAATTTTCTCATCCTTTCAAAATGAGACTTCCCTTAAGAGCATTGTGGGAAAAGTGCATCTACTTAAATAAATGGACATTAGGGTGCTAGAAAAACAGCTACAAGAGGCAAAAGAGAGGGCAGAAATACAAGAAATCAGTAGCAGAAAGATCAGTATGGTCAAAAGATGGTGAATAGTCCCTGTTTACCCAAGGAATACAGGAAACACCCAAACTGGAGCAGGAAGAACAGAAGAGAGAGCACTGGCTCTACTCTGCAGTCATGAACTGGGCATTGGGTAGTTTCAGCATTCAGCAAACCAAAGTACTTTAGGAGCACATTTCAGAAATAAATTCCTTCCCTGCTTCTTAAATTATGTGTAGGACCAATGCTAGCATAAATTCTGCCCAGTATCAAGTACAAGAAAAATAGCCTCAAGAATATGATTATTCTCAGATTATTCTTTGAGTAAGATAAAGTTAGCCTGTGCTTTGCAATGTAACAAAACCCCAAAGCTTCATTATTCCTAGCTCAGCAGCACCAATAATAAATAGGAATAGGTAAACATTTCCCAAACAATATATTAGATTTATATTTAATTTCTAAATAATTACACCGAAGAGAAAGGAGAAAACCCTGAGAATTCTCAAGTGCGTATTGAATCATTGGTCATTCCTCCCCAAAAGAATTTGAATTTCAACAAGAATTTTTAATTGAACCCCCTGGATTTTAGCTTATGATTTAATCTACCAAGTTGCTATGGCAACCAATGATTATAGCTGCTGGGCAAAATTCAGAGAATTGTTAATCGATCTTAATCTGGATATGCTGCATCAGTAATTCTTTCACAGGGGAAACAGACAAGGCTAAAAAAAATATTTGGGTTTAATACTTAATTTACAACATCCAATGACACTAGAATTTCGAATATGCTTTTCATAATCAACATCCCTATTAGAAACAGCATCTTTTAAACCCAGTTTTTCCAATAGGGAGGAATCTTTCTCTGAGGTTTGTGTATCACCCAGCAGAGTGTGTCTCAGAGACATCTAATCAATGAGCTTTTTAATGTGCTCAACTCTCCCCCAGCTCTCAAAGGGGGAGAATGGATCTGCCCAAATCGAAAGTTACAGTCATTATTCTAATATGATTGTGTTGGAGGATAACTTTTGTCTGGTGCTGCTTTCAGATCTGTGCACTATTTGTCTGTAAAGTTCAACACTGCCAGGGCTGGTTGAGAACTTTTGCAGCTCTGTTCTTTTTTCTGTTTCCACCATGAGCATCAACCAATCACTTAAGATCTCTTTCTTTGTTCCAGGCTGCTATTTCCTATATTCCTATCCTCCAGCAGAGCAATGCAGTTAGACTTACCTACTACACAAGTGTTGAGAGATCTACTAACTTTGAAATTTATTTCTAAAATATTCTTAATATCAAGTGTTGTGCTTAGCTAATATATAGCATATTAATTTTAATCACCAACAGTAGTTAGCCAGGAAATTTAAATTCTGTTTTATGGTGCCATTAAATGCCCATAAATTTATGCATCCAGATATAGCTAACTTAGCATTTAGGAGAGTGCTTTCATTTTGGTTTAATCTAATTCACTTCTACAGTGAGCAACTAAACTCTTCTGAACATACTCTCTTAAGAACATTATTCCTGGTGAATTTCTTGGAAGAGCTGTAGTTATAGTACACTAAGGTGATATTATGCACAATAAATCAATTTAGTTATTTAATATATCTATTACTTGAGCTTATGCTTCTAATGTGGTGACTGTTTTTCACAATATTTTGGTCATATGATCTAGAGAAACTATTTATTCCTTCTGGTTTTCTCATTTGTGTGCTTCATCTCTTCTTTCATTTTCATAACAATTTATTCATTCTCTCCCCAGTGTTTGTTATAAATTCTTCATTTGTTCCAGGCTCTTTTCTTTTTATCTACTGTGAATTTCTGTTTTTAATAGATTTTTCCCCACTCTGCATCTTGTGTTACCCATTGCCTTCCATTCTACCTTACAGTAGTTACTGTTAAAATAGGTTTTTTAAACATCTCTCAGAAGAAACTTGTCTGTTTTAGCTAAAAGAAGCACACAGTACATTGTTATGAGGAGAAAAATGGATTATTTTAAAAGGCTTCAGCTAAGAAACATATATAGCCCCAGTGTTAGGTTTATGGTTGGACTTGATGATCTTAAAAGTCTCATCCAGCCCAAATGATTCTATGATTTCATGATAACTTTTTAAATAAGATTTTTAAACTTTGCAAACATATTATGTAATGCATATACACGTAGATTCACACATATATAAATACAACTGTCAACTGGTTTTCAGCCTTCCTAAGGAAGTTAGAAAAGATAGAAAGCTTTGAAAAAAATGAAAGGGTTTCGGTCTGAACGATGGGAATCATATTGCACATTCATCTGAAAATTAGGAAACATTAGAAGGTATTTGCAATGTCATGTACATAACACTTCAGAATAATGCTTAAGAAGTCCCAGCTGAACCACTTTTAGGTTCTTCATCCTTTCTCTAAATCATTCCTATCCGATTAATCTTAAAAAAGACCCTTAAGTGTAATTCTCCACAGCTTTTCCATCAGGACAACCCAGTTTTAAACCTTTTTTGCCTCTTATCTATACAAAATGAAAGGCAGCTGAAGAAAATGTACTACTGTGCAATAAATGCTTTTTCATCTAAAACACATCAGTACAATTCCCTTTGAAACTCTATTTTATACCAGGTGCCTAATTAAAAAGGAACACTGTTTATGCAATTTTGACAATATTCCAAGTAATGAACAATAACATGGCTTTTAGGCTGAAATCCCCATTGACTTAATCAGGACTTCTGCCAAAATATAGATATGCCCCATGACAGCTATGGATGCACACAGTTACAACAAAGTATAATATTAAATGCTTTGGGGTTTGCTGCTTTCATCACTTGTTATTTGACTATCCTTTTTTTTCCATATTTTAAATTTACTTGCTTGCACTTGACAAGAGTTATATTTTGCCTGTTTGATTCTTGATTTTTCCCTTACTGCCATTAAGTCAAAAAGTCATGAAGATCAGGAATGTATAACTATTATCATATATATGGGATTAAAAGAAAAAAAACCCAAAACAAACCCAAAACAAAACAAAACAAAACAAAACAAAACAAAACAAAAAAACAAACCAAACCCAACAAGCTATTTAGAAAGGTAAAATCTATAAAAGATGACTCAGGCAAATAGTTTATGAATGACATTTTATAAGGTACTTGTCAGAGAATCATCTCTGCATCCTCTCTAATTAACCACACAGTATGCTATACTTGTAAAAATAAAAGTTTTGTCATTTCCTTTGACTCTAAATATAGGAAGCCTTAATATCTACAGTGCTGTAGGTAGAATCATTCACAGAAGACAGGACCTGAGAAAGCCTTTTAGAGCTGATGAAATCTGTTTTTTTTTTATTTGCTGAGGGGTGAATGGGGGTAGCTGCAACCACTGTGACTGCAGCACAGCAGAGGTGCACAGAACTATGAATTGGTAATTCCAGGATTTGGATTCCAGCTACAGGGGAGTACACCATATGTGATATCCATTAGGGATTTTACAGAGCTCCCCCACTGCCTGCATGCACATCACCCTGACCTCAGAGCTGCCTGGCAGCACCCCACACACCTCAGCTGCAAAACTTAAAGACTGAAAATCTGAGATGTAAAAACTGGTAACTATAAATATATATTCAACTGCACTCCCAAATAAGCAGTTAATTATATTGCCCTGTTGTTTATGTGGATATTGAAGGCAAGAGACTTGTTCCACTCCCCCTGGACTTGCAGAAAGACAGAAATGGTATTTCTCTCCCCCTTCCAAGCCATATTATCTTCTGCCCTAGGACTATGGTCTTGGAAGGACACATGCTGACTTATCCCTAAAAATCCTCATAGATGGAAAACACTAAACATTTCCAAAACCAAGTTTAAACATAGTGACAAGAAAGGTGAGCCTCTTGTTTTTTTCTTGTGGGGGGTCTCTCATGAACATTTATCAAATAACTCAACATATTCTGCCAAGAGCAGAATGGGAATGCAGTATATATGTGGTAAAACTTCACATTTTGCCAAAGTCAGACATAGATGATTCATTGCATAGGCTGAAAGAATTTCCTGTTCTAGAATTCACAGCCTTCCATGTGGAAATTGTCTGTAGTTAAGGTGTGAAGGTAACTTTTATTCTTTATCTTCATAAATCAAAAGAAAGATTCGAAACTAAAAGAACTGCAGCATATATTCTGAGAAAGTCTGTGCATATTTTGTCTCATATTCCCCATAAACTGTGCAAATAATGGATTATTCACTCAATAACAGAACAAAGACAGGAATCAGGTCAGCTAGACCTGAAATATTTCATTCAATCCAATACAAAAGTTTTTGTCTGGAAGGGGGAACATTACTGCTTTTGCTGCATTTACTTTTGGATATTTTGTTCCATTTTGGAATGCCAGTATAAAATAATGAGTCCAAAATGATTTTGCAGCTTTATATAAAATGTCTTGACTTTTTTGAAACAAACTTTTCATTAAAACTGTCAACACAAAACATACTAATTTCTGATAGTTTTTCTTCTTCAGTCAGATGAAACTATTTGTTGACTTTAATTTGGAAGTTTTAAGGTAAGACTGAAATAGCTTTTTGTGGCAAATTTGCTATTAAAAACATCTCCATCTGTACTCATGCTAAACACCCCATGTTTAGATTCTTAGTTTTAGCTACCACTTCTGACAATAAATATGCACCTCTGATTTTATATTTTTTCACTGAAAAGTTTGGTTTCATTGCAGCCATGCCACTTAAAACTGAGAAAAAGAAATCCGATCTTTCCCATATTTAAATAGGATAAAATTCCTTAAACATTTCAGAAAAATCACTAAATACTTACTAATTTCATCAGTCTGCTTCTAGAACAGGCATCAAACTGTGCAGCAAAACCCACAAGAAAGTATCATCATCTTGTAGGACCAGCTTTTTTGTTTGGTTGCCTTTCTTGAGACTAAACCAATAGGAAAAAATCCTACAATTTCATTTTGTCTACAGCAGTAACTCAGGAGCAAATGAAGTTGGGCATTGATTTGTGCAGTCCCTAAGGTGACACCCAAAAATTTCTCCTTCATTTATTTGGGGTTTTTAAATTTAGACTGAACTTGAAAAAGAGATTATCAACAGCTTTTGTAAATGAAATTAGTAGAAAACCAGACTAATTCCACTAAAACATGTCTTGTTCCTCTCAATACTTGATCTCATCAGTCAACGATGCAGAAAGGTAACAGAAATTTCTAAATGCAACTTTTTCTCTAAATGATCTTTTGGTTTGTTAAAGTTAAGAGTGTGATAAAAATAGAGCATGATAAAAATACATCATAAAGTTCACAAGTGAAGTTTCAAGTGATACACACCATATCACTTTATTTTTATTATGTGTCCAATGAGCATGTATCTCTGGTATAAAATCACACCATAAAAGAGCAGTGGAATCTTTTTACAGTGTAACTTATTCTCATAGTTTCAATTGCCATAAGATCTTTGAGTCCTGGAATGAAAAATAAAACAAATAAAATAAAGTCTTTATTATTTTGTAATAACTCACAGAGTGTTACTTCATCTCTTACAAAGGAATTTCAAACATTGCAGTGGGGCTTTTTTTTCTCTTTTGCAGGTTCCAGAAATTACCCTTGAGCTAGCAGATTTCTGGAGCATCCAATCTGTTCAGCCTTGAAAAGGTTATGTATGGCAGGTTATTATGTTCTACTAAACCCTGACCTGTTTTATCAGGGTGAGATCTATGGGCCAGCAACAGGCATTGTGCTCTACAGCTTCACTGAGAACCTTAGCAATTTACAGTTTCCTATCCATCTGCACACTGCCATAAGATCCATATGTTCTGGCTTTTAATCTTCTCTCCTGATTTCTCATGCTTGCTCATGAATATTTCCAGATTCCAGAGAAACAGACCCATGAGCAGCAGAATAAACAAGACTTTCCTTCCTGTGGCTCTGAGCTGTATTGTTAAATTCTGGTATTGTTAAATTCTGTATTGTTAAATCCTGGTGGCTAATAAGGTGTTGGTTCCAATGGAAGTTTCTGCTGCAGCAAAATTTCACATTTGCTCTTTCTCTCTCACTCCCTCATCTCTTAATTGTAATACTTAATCTGTATTCACTCACTGGCATTTATATCAGATGACTTAATTCTGTCTTTCCTCCATTTGGTTCCCTCTTTTTATGGCAGCCATAGGACTTCCTCTTCAGCTACTGACCCCTTTAAGACTTAATTGAAAATGACAAAAAGGCAAAGAAAATCAAAGGGAGCAAAAATTATCATCATGGTCTAACACAGTATTTTTTTAGAAAACATTTTTCTTTTTCCATTGCAATCTGTGTTTCCTTGTCTTCGTAGATATGTATATTTTTCAAAATTACATTTTATCATCTGCCTAGTCTTCCAGTTCTGTTTAATTCATCTGAAATATCTTACAGGTTTATCTTCTTTTCACTGACCAAAATAATGGAATCCCATCAGCAAACTGCCCTGTGTCTGTCTAGATAATAATCACATTTATACTTCTATAGCACTGTCTCAGAAAGATTTAAAAATGTGCATAGACTTTCCCTGGTCCAGGCTGTCTTGGGATAAGCTTAGCCACAAGCCTTCTGCCATTCTGCAGGTGATCCATTCACTGCAGTTGTTCTGATCACTGGCACTCTAACCTTCCCTTGTATTTTATTTTCAGAAGTGTTTTCTTTCCTTGGTGTGTTAGAGGGACAGGACTTTGTGAAAGTTATTTAGTAAGTACAAATAAATTACTTGAGCCTCTTTTCCACTCACTACTAATTTACTGACACTATCAGAGATTCCATTAAGCTAAAAGAAATCCATTTTTCTTTTAGAGAAACTGTTCCTGTTTGTTACAATCCCATTATGTTTATCTCATTAAAAGTACCTGGCACAGATTTTCTGAAGTAATTCCCAAGATCATCTCTAGAGTTTGTGAAAAGACAGATAAATATTTCCTGCCATCCAGTTCTTTAAATGGAACAGCTGTGACACTGCACATTTTTATTAACTACCCATCAGCCATCCAATTACACTTAATTAATACTATTTGTAAGAGAGTAACATTTTAGTCTATTTTTTTTTCTTTTTAAAGCATACAATACCACAACCAACTCATAAAAATCTAGAGTAAGGTTATATCAACTGAAAATTTACTGTATCTCTGGAAAACAGACTGTACTAAGCAGATACAGTTCTGTGATCCTAGGATCAGGTTTTGTCCCTGAAGCACATAGACAGTTCTGGGAGCTCTGAAGAAAGCCCCACCCCAAATCTGCAAAGGAGTGGTGGGCACAGATGCAACAAAAGCAATGAGGACAAGTGTGTGGTAGGTTCCTACTCTGTGGCCTTAATGCTTCAGAAAAACAAATGTCACTGGAGTAGGAATACCCAGGATCTACATAGTCTAGCCCTGCACCTACACTAATTAATGTGTGAGCAAATACAAAACACCTTGTCCAATGCCCTGACCACTTTCTCCATTTTTGCAACAAAGAGTGAAGTGGGACCTGCAGGGTAGTTGCAGCACATAGGAAGGGTAAGTTTGGGATGGGACTAAAAGCATGAAAACCATTATTTCCTGTCTTCTCCATCTTTTTAATTTTTCCTCAGGTGATCATTCTTGCCCCAGACTGCTGGAGATGCAGCTGCCTTGGGTAGCCACTATGCCACTCATCAAATGAATCCCCTTTTCCACAGCTGAAGAGATGTCAAAGCATTCAGACCACATGTCTTAGAGGGAAAGGGGGGTGGGAAAGACACTGCCAGCTCAAGGAATCAGGCAGTTCTAGGAGAAGAGAAAGCATTTCCACAGTATAAGGATTTCTGCTAATCAGCATCCTGACAGTCCATAAAGTGTTGCTCTAATGGTTCTTGTGTTTGCATATCAAATTGTCAACTTATTTATTCTTGATAAGAACTTATCAGAGGTTCAAATGCCACTGTAGCCCCCAAGACATTGCCAGAGAACAGAATTATAGTACACTATGATGCCCTCCACCAGCAATTTAGAAGATATAGAGTACTAAACCCATCACCAAATAATATTACAATACTCAAATAAGATTACAGAGAATTTGGATTTGACAGTCTATTTATCACAGGTCTTCAATATCACACCCAGCAGGCCAATAGAAAGAGTTTGTGAGAAGAAAGATGGAGATGGGTGTCCCTAAAAACAAAGGGTCCTCACAAGGATGTGCCAAAACTCTTAATATTATGTCTCTAGCCTCTTAATAAGGCATTCACCCTACCATAATTAAGAAAACTCATTTACACTAACCATTATCATGAAAATTATGTTGAAAAACCCATCTAATTGAAAGTATAGTAACGCTCATCAACTCAGTTAAAAACATGTGTAGAAATAAATCAAGGACATTAATTGATTAACACAGTAAGAAAATGGTGGCAGATAGCTGGGGGGGATTAATTTCTACATTGTGTAATCATGGCAGATTCTTACAGACTCTATTCTTGGAACCATTTTTCTCTAACACCAAGGCTGTTTGTTTTTTCCCCCAAAGTGTGTACACTTGTCCGTGTGTTTCTCACTCAGTGAGGTGCAAAGCACTCATGCATGCTAACAGAGAAAAGCCAGTAAATGTAACAAGATAGCACTGGTCTAAAATTCAGCCTTGAGATATGAACATCTCCAGCTAAAAAAATTACAAAGGAATTATACACTAGCTTAAAAGTAGATATAATTTGATTGTAATACATAGATTATTAGATAAGATTTGAATATACACAGGAATTCCTATTAATTTTTGCTCATTTGCATTGGTTTTAGCCTCGACAGCTCTGTGGTATCACAACATTAAAGCTTTTCCTTGTCTCTATGATGCTTAGGACAATGGGGCCCTGCACTGCTATTATAGCCCCTGGGTAATACTATAACCTAAATTATCATCATCATCATTCAGATTGAATTAAGAGGCTTGGAAAGAATATGCATCTAGGGAGGAATCTCCAGACCAGTCTAGCTTAGATCATTACTGAGAGCTTTAATGAGAAGGGCAGTGGCACATCTGCTTTGATGTATTCAGGGGCTGGAAGGACTGTACTAACCTGGTCAAAAATCTTGATGTAGCAAAGATGAGACAATCTGAGATATGCTACAGCAGGATGCTACAGAATGGATGAATTTCATCCTCTCCCACACCTCTCATTTTATTATCAGATGAGATTCTCAAAAAGAATTTAAAAGAGTTTGTGACTTAACAGTTCTTTGAAAATCAAAGGGAGATGTATTCCTGCCTAAATTAGGCTGAAACCTACTTTTCCCAAAAGCCTGAATATAAAAGAATCCAGCTTTTCAAGATTATATATAAACACCACCGTCACCCCTGGGTTTAACAGTGTTTGGGAAAATTTTGTACTTATCCACCCACACATGATCTAACTGAAGTCTGCAGAGCATTCACCCACAGACAGATATGACCCACTGTGTTTGTATCCAGGATGGTGGAGCAATGCTAACAAACCCAACATTTCAGTCAGGGTAGTCCAGCAAAAATCATTTGGGGGCTGCTAATTTTGTTCAGGTTTCTTCCCCTGTAATCCCCAGAGGCAATGCAATGAGCAGCTCCTTTGAATATTAAATTATTGAAGTTCAGAAGAATTTAATTAGTATCTCACCTACTTACCATCTCGCAACGATACCTCTCCTACAATTATGGTACTACATTACAAGCAATTTCATCTTAATTGAATAACTGGAATAAAACCTGGGTTCCAATTGCCAGAATTACCTGCATTAAGATAGCCATAACTGACTTAAAAACTAGAAAATGTGAGATAATCTCTATGCATGCAGATCCTCTTGTATTCAGCCTTAATACTCACCCTTGAGATTACCATATTCACCCTAGAATTACCATACTGTCAAAAGAAATGCATTTAAACAACACTGAAGACATGTCAGTATTTCTGGGTATGAGCAGCTGAATAATCACAAAGTCAAATCAGTCTGCAAGGTATCAAAATATAGGCTCTAAAATATTTTCAAATATTTTAACAGTTTGTGCCTCTTTCTCCCCAGCTGCATATGCCTACATATACTTCAGCCACTGACTGCCAGACTCCTTTCTCACAGTTCCTCACACTCAAATTATTTGTAAAATAAATTTTCTCATAAAGTCTTGAACTGGAAGCAAGAAAGAAAACAAACAAAAAAATTTGCAGGGACAGTGAGAGCGAGATAAAAAGAGCAATGGGATAAAACCCAAATTGTATTTTCCTCAGCCTGTTTTTCTACCCTGCTGCATTTCCTGTGGTTCCAAGCTGGCTCAGATCCCCTTTGGTTTGAGATAATGACCTGGCATAGAAGTCAGCTGCTGAGTCATCCTGCTTCAGCAAGAAAGTATGAGGAAAAAAGGTTGGTGATAAAGTCAGTCTGTGAAAGGTGGAAAGCCACAGATGTATTTCCAATGGCTCTATCACCCAGCTGAGTACAGAGAGTTTCTAAGTCATTCTGCTCTGAAAGACAAACCTGTTCAGGGAAGCACAGAGTCATTAAGGTTGGAAAAGATCTCTAAGATCAAGTCCAACCATTATCCTAACACCATCAGGTCCACCACTAAGCCATGTCCCTTTGTAGCAGAGGTACATGTTTTTTGAACACTTCCAAGGATGGCAATTCCAACATGTCCCTGGGTAGCCCACTGCAATCCTTGACCACTCTTTTATGGCAAAGTTTTTCTAATATCCAGATATCAGGAAATACCTAACCCAGCTTCTCTGCAAGCTGCCCTGTAAGAAGAGTTTGATGCTGGAGTAAGGAAGGTGCAGCCCCTAAAGAAAGGCACACACAGTCCTCTGAAGGCATAGGTGTGGAAATTCTCAGTACACAAAGTGATGAAGGAGAGTAGGAGCAGTAAACTATATTTTTCAAAGTAATTCAAACACTCCACCTTTCTAGTAGCTACAACAGACTGATGTACTGGTGCTCTGTGACTGTGCTCAAGACTGCTTTTCTTCTGTTTAGAGACATCACTGGAACAGGCTCCCCTGGGCAGTGGCCACAGCACCAAGTTTTGCAGAGTTCCAGATGTGCTTGGACAGTGCTCTCAGGCACGTGGTGTGATTTTAGGGGCTGTCTGGTGCAAGGCCAGAATTTGGACTTGATGATCCTTGTGGGTTCCTCCCAACACAGGATAGTCTGTGATAAATACTGATGTGATGCTGTGCCTGGTTGATTGTTGCCTTTTTTTTGATAGATTCAGCTTTATATTTTTTTTAATAGTCTCTGAGGAATAATTGCTTAGTAGTCCTTGTGGCTGGCTTTGCACTCCAAAATAGAGACAGGATTAGAATTCCCTAACCCAGTATCTTTAGGAGAGAGTAGGTAAATAGCACGTTCAGAAATGGAAATCTGACTTCAGTATTTTAACCTGAGCTTGCTTGAGCTGGATTTCAGATATTACAGGTATTAGTAAAGTACAAGTAGTACAGAAATGCCCTTGGGTTCATTTCACTGTTCCCATTCATACTTGCCTTAAGTAGATAACAACATCTCCAGAATACTGAAGAAATAATGCCTTTTCTAAACAGAAGTAAAATTATGAAGATGGCACTTAGGAAAATAACCCATTTTCAGCTGAAATCTCTAATTCAGTTCAGATCTGCTCAATCTGCAGATTTATTGCAAAACAGTGAAAGAAACAAACCTCCCAACAGCTCCTAAAGAGGAAACAGCAGCAATTTCAATGTGAAACTATCTGCAGGTGTGGTCTTCAGAAGCTGGTTGATGACTTCAACACTTCCAGAGTGTAAAGTTGTAAACTTCGTGCTATTTTGGCTAATTCCCAGTAATTAATATAACTATTTATGTTCTCATCACTGATTTTCTACTTCCCTGCTTGGCTTTGCTCATCCACTTGATCAAAGGCACAATTTGTGAGACTGACTTCAAAGTAAAAATTTGTTTATTTGCTGTAAAAACACCATTACTCTTTTTAGCCTTTCCAATGTCATGTAATCAATTGTAATAATTTTATTAGGTCTATTATCAGGTTTAATGATTTTGTTTTTTTTTTTTTCTGTTTGGAAGCAAAATCTGCAACCACTATGGGGTGATGAAATAATGCAGCAATTCAGACAGATGCTTATTACAACTGTAGTGGGAGGAAGGCTTTGAAAAAATCATCTAGGTACCCTTTCTTTGAGAATGTGGCCATTTTTTGCAGAAAACACTTCAATCTAAAAAGCTGGCTTCTGGCTCTTATCTATGTAAAAGTCTCATTCTGTTCATATTTGGAAGATAGATGCAATCTGGTGTTCATGAGTTTGTTGGTTGAAAAAATTGATTGCAGTTTCTTTGGCTCACAGTTTCTGTAAGTATTAGTAGAATAAAAGCTGCCCTGAGTGCAGCTATTTCAGTGGGCAACTGAGATCCACTAAACTTGATAATATTCAACTGTATTTCACATTGCTTTTGTTCAGGGGGAGGGGAACCCACCTTTCAGAAGCAAGAAAAATAAGAAAAACTGTTCTTTAAGTCCATGTACAACAAAGAGGAGACAGGCAGAGCTGTGTCTCCTGCTCTCTAAAGCAGCCAAGAAGCAAAATGATCAATAAGAGTGCAGCTGTCTCATACAGGAGGGCATCAATCATTACACCTTCACAGCACCCTGGTACAGATTTGTACTTCATGGGTGGCTTGAAGGATTAATAAGATCCATGTCTATGTGTAGGAAAAAATGTAAGAGAAGCAGAAATACAGGGAATGGATCCTGAAGGTAAGTCAGAAAAAAGGAACAGGGAAAAGGAATACTGATTAACTAAGGAAAAAAAGAAACAATTTCATACCAAAGGAAAGACAACACTGTGAAAAAATCAACTTAGTAAACAATGCAGATCTTAAAAAAGCCACCTGAGTCATCAAGACTGCTGACTGTTTTTTTGACATTATTCCCAAATGCATCAGCCTCAGTAGCAATTTTTAAAGATTATTAAAAAGCAAGTGACAAGATCTTCTGAAACTGATTGAAGGGAATCAAATGGCAAAAGGCATTTCCCATTTAAAAATATTTTTGACAGAGATTTCTCTTTTGAGAAGTCTCAATTAGCCATTGATACCAAGATCACAGAAGCACAGAACCACAGAATGGTTTGGGTTGTAATGGACATTGAAAATCATTTAGTTCCAAGTCCCCTGCCATGGGTGGGGAGACAATGTCACACAATAATAAGGTTGTGAAGGGGTCAGACAATAATAACCTCAGAAACTCTTATTTAGACTAGATTCTTGACAAGAGTTGGAAAGTAACAGCCAGTTCAGAAAGGTCTATTTTTCTTTTAAATGTCAAAATTCTGTTTTTTTCATAGCTCCATAATCCACAAAACTACAGCAAGATTAAATAAGAGCTATGAGAAATAGGAGTTTAAAAATTTAGGAAATAGCTAAAGCACTTCTTAGTCAGGCTGCCAAGATACTCTTTCATAAGGTTTGACTAAAGAGATTCTGTTCTCTTCATCCTGGGGGCTGCAGCCATCCAGAGCTCCTGGAACTGCAAACTTCTGCTTTATTTTACACCTGGTACTGACAAAAGCCAGAACATTTTTGATGTGTCACATCATCAAATGTATAAACACATGTATCTTCTAGTGAGTGAGAGAATTATCAGTATATTTCTCAGTGAAAAGGTACTATGGCACTTTAGTGCTTCATTTAAATTGTAGAATACATTCCCAATGTCAGCAGTAGCCAAAGTCTGGCAGAAGGGCATTTCAGCTGCAGAGCTTAGGGAAACAACTGGTGTTAAACCTGTCTGACATATCTGAGAAAAATCCCTCCTGTTGCAGTCTGACTGATAACACCAAGATGCTTTATTGCACTTTTCAGCAGTAGGTCACCAAACACTTTGGAAAGGTGGCAAACATCATTACAGATACTTCACAAATATTCTGGTACTTCTAGACTCAGAGAAAAGAACTGGCAGAACATACAAATCCTATGTTCATAGCATCTAGTAGTTAATCCATGGATTTACTGCATATATATCATCTATTTCAGATGGGAAGAAAACCCTCTTTATAACAGCCCATCTCTCAGGTTTTTTTTTTTTTTTTTTTTTTTTTTTTTTTTTTTTTTTTTTTATATTCTATAAGTACTTCACATGGCCAACACATCAAGGGGAAAACAACTCAGAAAATTACGGGGAAGCAAGGAATAACTAGCACTATGCAAAGCATTAGAGAAAGACAATGAGAGAAGGGGATTCTTGGAATTTCTTATTTACTTGATTATGTGTGAGAGACATGGTCAGGAATATCTGCAATATGTCAGACTTCCCCCTCTCTCCTCCACCCAAAAAAAAAAAAAAAAAAAAAAAAAGGCTCAGGAACAAGACTATAGTTAAAAACCCCCCTATTCAAAAAGAATAAAGGATAAATCAGCTAATTAATACTAATGGATAAAGCACCCAGTAGATCAAGAACACAGAAAACCTCCTGAAACAGCAATTCAGATTAACATTTGAAAAGACCTTCAATACCTAGGAGGCCCATATAAAGTAAACAGGGTCCATAGCCTGAAAATATTCTTAAATTCCTTTGAAAATTCCTGTCTTCGTTCTTCAGGCAATTCTAACAACATACAGTGTGCTAGTAGTTACTGTCAGAACTTTCTCCATTTGTGTCCATCAGAGGACAACATTTATTTTGCCAAAAAATAAAGGATTGCAATGCCTGAGGTTTACTTTAAGTTGCTGAGATTTCTCCAATTAAATCACCCACTGACAGAAGCAATTTTATTTGGTTTCTTTTTTTATTCTGTCAGAAGCTAGGAAGATAACAAGATACTGTCTGCAACTACATAAATCATGTGGAAAGCCATCAATCAGAAAGCCAAGGCAAAACATCAAGCACACAAAACAATGGATTTAGCTGTGATGACAAAAGCAAAAAAAAAAAGTATTCTTCACTAATAACTCTTCTTCACTGTAACATTCAATTTTTGCACCATTTCAGGAATTTCTTTAGAGTAAAACAAGGACTCAGAAATGAAAGACATTCCTGCCCACATGAAAATGAGACACAAATTATTACTCAAAATGCTAATCTATAAGCTGCTTATTTTGCCTTGAAACACAATGAAATCAAAATTCAGAGCTACTTCCTTAAGAGCAAGAACAGGCACAGGCACATTTGTGAGCTTCCTTTGCCTCTTTCTAATCCCATTGCATTTTTATATTAAAAAACATAGATTACAGATACAGATGTGTGATACATGCTTATCTGCTGTTACAGTAGGAGATAAGAGAAAAGCAGTCCATGATTAAACATGTAACAAGTGCTGTATCTTAATGAAGAAACCTACTGAATATTCAGTGGAATCCACTGACTGCAGCATGGGGCTTTGCCAGTGACTGCATACTGAAAAGGAGAGAGAGAGGGGGGAAAAGGACAAGACAAAACCACCTCCAAAACACAAAAGCTAGGAAGCTACCAGGGCAGTGATCAAAAGTATTCTTATAAGATCATTGCTACTGGGCTGAGCCACTCTGGGGACAAAAAAATGCTTCATGCAGATTAGTTATACTTATGAAATGCAGTCAGTGTAAGCAAAGGATGCAAGATTAAATTTTAGATGGCTTGCTAATATATCCATGCATACATTAATATGTCCTCTATATAACCCTAATTAATTTTGCAACTGCAAGAGAAAACTTCAGATTGCTGTTCCTGACAAGTAACAAAGCCTCAGCCTCTCTCAGTCTTCCATGGCTTTGAAAGAGCCTCTGAAATGCAGCATCTTTGCTCAGGAAGAACAGCCTGTGCTGAGGCACTGCCTCAACTCTTTGTCACACCTCAACTGCAGAGATTAAAGCAAATTCAACTTTTTTTTTTTTTCTTCCCTATTTGAACTTCATCTCTATCGTAGGGTTCTTCCCCAGTAATAGGAATTAATGGATTGCAGCAGCTCTGAGAAAATAAATGTGGTTTCTTACCACAGACAAGATTATCCCCAAAACACCAGGAACCACATTTACACAGGGCTATCAGGCATGGTGATGCTGAAAGCTGTAGCAACCAGCTTTCTCTGTGTAAACCTGGTTCCCTGGGGGCTAGGGGTATTTATATTACCTGGGCAGAGGACTTCCCTGCAATTGCTCAAACCTGGTCTAGTGGAAGATGGCCCTAAGGCAGGGGGTTGGAACTAGATCATCTGAAAAGAATGGAAACTAGATCATCATCCCTTTCAACCCAAACCATTCTGTGATTCTATGTTTCAAAACAGCCAAGCAGGTCTGTGGAGTGTATTTCCTTACACTGTTTTCCAGCTCTGGGCAGCAACATCTCAAGTTTATTTACAGGTCACATGGTCCACTGCAACATCAGGAGAGTCTTGGACTTTATTCAGTTTTCACAGTACCTGTGACCAGTGCATGACTTTGGTCTTTATACAGAATTCAGTACCAAAAAATAGTCCAAAAGTTTGTTGAATTGAGAAATGAGACTGTTGCATTTGGGAAAAAAAAAAAGACTTTGGTCTTTATACAGAATTCAGTACCAAAAAATAGTCCAAAAGTTTGTTGAATTGAGAAATGAGACTGTTGCATTTGGGAAAAAAAAAAAGCGCCATATAATATTTTGACCTTATTTATCCAAATTGTCTTCGGAACTCAACTTTTATTGAAGTCAATGTTAATTCATGAAATAAATAGCTCTTGTCTAATCTACATTTTTAGACACAAAAAATTACTCTTTATGACAGTTCCCAGGAAGCTCAGGCTAATACATTTTTCACAGAATCATTAATCATCCAGGCTCATCCTCAGAGCCTTTTTCCCCATCTTTGTTAATTTGTCAGACAAGCACAGCAACCACTGTAGTGAGGTCTGACTCACCCCTGGACAGGGAAAGCTTCAGAGGTGGGGAAACAAGCTGTTTACAGACAGAAAAGGGCAAGTGACAGATTCCAGGAGCCTTCACAGGCATGACCTTCCTGCACTCGGGTGGATAAAAAGAAGAATGATGGACATTCAAGGGATACTACACACTCACTAGGAGATAGGAATTGGGAAAGAGAGACATCTGCCTTGGAGCAGAAACTAAACATTCTCCCACATTAGATACAGAGAACCTCAAAGAATCTTCTGGTCACTCATGGTGAGAGGGGATCTCTATTGGGTCCAGTCCTGTTTGACACCTTTACTGATCATTGGGATGAGGGGATCAAGTGTACATTTGCAGATGACAGCAAGTCAGGTGAGAGTGTTGATTTGCTCCAATCCTGTGCTCAGTTTTGGGCCCCTCACTGCAAGAAAGACACTGAGGGGCTGGAGAGTGTCCAGAGAAGGGACACGGAGCTGGGGAAGGGTCTGGAGCACAAATCTGATGGGGTGTGACTGAGGGAGCTGGGGGTGTTTAGTCTGGAGAAACAACACCTGGAAGGAGGTCACAGCCAGGTGTGGGTTGGCCTCTTCTCCCAGGCAACTGAACCTGTGCCAGGGCAGATTCAGGTTGGATTATCAGGATGAATTTCTTCATGAAAGGGTTGTTAAATATTGGAATGAACTTCCCAGGGAGGTGGTGGAGTCACCATCCCTGGAGGTGTTCAAGAAATGACACTCAGTGCCATGGTCTGGTTGACAAGGTGGTGATCTGGCAGAAACTGGACTTGATCTCAGAGGACTTTTCCAGCCTAAATGATTCTGTGACTCAAGTAATGGGTAAGACAGGGCTTCTTGCCATTAAAAAAAAAGTATCAGTGTTCTCTGGCATTGGGAGAGACAGCCCTCCTCTTCTGTAAAGCAATTTGTACAAATGCCAATTCATGGATAACCTTAAATTTGTGGACTGCTGAGCCCATTTGTTCCATGTGGAGATGGTTTTTCTCCTCTCTCCACTGGAAAATCATTCCATCAATCCTAACTTTCTGCAAGCTGTCAGCAACCCAGCTGAGCTGCAGGACAACATCCTAGGACAGAAAGAAAAGGAGTAATAACCAGTGTGGCTCCTTCCCTTCCAGAAAGTGAGGCTATCAAAGATGAGATTCATTACTGATCATTCTTGTTTGAAAATAACTTAGCTTAGGATAGTAACAGCTATTTAGCTGGTTACTTGTTTTTGCTCAATTTCCACTGATGCTTACAGTTCAAGCTGGCATTAAATTAAGAAATGGAAATAGCTGGAATAGCCTGACATTTAAAATGCTCAGACAACCAAGGAGATGCAAGATCCTTACAAGCATGTTTTACTCTTCAGCTTATCTTAACAAAGTGGAGTATAAAGTTTTTGAAAAACAAAAGTAAATCTAACATCACAATAATAGCAGTAAGGTTCATGTAGGAGCCAGAGTTCTCATTCATTTAATGAACACTGATTAGCTCTATTCCTGAGAGGAAGGGGAAGAGGTACCTATTTAATTTAGAGACAGGGCTTGCACTTCTGATTTTCAGGTACTATTGTGTTGAATTCAGATTTCCCAAAACACCATGGATTCACAAGGCACCTTTTTCCTGAATTAGTACTTTCTAAGGCATCAAAAAAACCTCTCAGTAGTAGATCATGAAGCTTTACAGATGCAGACAAAAGAATTCTGAGCTTACTGCACCATCTCGTGTCAAACAAGGGGAAGTGCAAGAAAATTATTTTAAATTCCCTTTTCATTACACTACAGTACTTTTTTCCCTTTAAGAGATTATTAAAACACAATTCCATCAACTCCATAAGTTGAACAGAACATTTATTATCTTAATAAGGCAACTCTAACAAAACTTCTCCAACGTTAGCATTTTCCCAAATGTTAATACATCCACATAACTGAAAACCTCCTTCACAACTTCAGTGTTTGACATTCAGAGCTGCTTAAGCTGTTGAAAATTGTATCTTCTGCACACTAATAGGCAGATCAACCTTTAACAGGAGTTTGAAGCTTTCTAAAATTAAGCATTTTCCAGAACTAATTTGACTGCACATGAAATGCTACAGGAGAGTAGAAAAACAAAGTGAATGCAAAATATAAAAAGGTGAAGAAGTGGAAAATACAGGGGAAATAAAAGTGTGTCTTGTTTGCAGCAAAACTGCTCTTGTTCATTATTATCTTCTGAAAGGGAGTAATTTGGCTAATGCATGCAGGATTTTAGGTACTTGGAAGATCAGAAAAACATGCCTACCTTCAATTTCAGAAAATCTATTCACATTTCTAAACAGTATTTATCATAATCAGTATCTGTGTGTCTCAAAGACAATTTCAGAATGTATGAGGACCACATTTCCTATTATTCAGCACATAAAACAAGTGCAAGAGTGGTGAAGAAAATTAGTTTTGTTTAGGTTTCCAAAACAATCTCCTGAGGTGATCAATAATTATAGAATCATGGAATCACAGAATGGGGTTGGAAGGGATCCTCTTGAAGACCATCTAGTTCCAGACCCCTGCCATGGGCAGGGACACCTTCCACTAGAGCAGGGTGCTCAAAGCCCCCTCCAGCCTGGCCTTGAACAATTCCAGGGATGGGGCATCCACAGATTCTCTGTGCCTCACCACCCTCACAGCAAAGAATTTCTTCCTAATATTCATTCTGATAATCTAATAACAATTAGCTCCACTAGAGTGTTTCTGGACTACATCAAAGCACACAATCTGAGATATGAAATTAAAGCCAAATTCTTTAAGAATTTCTATACTTCAAAATGTAAGATGCATCTGTTCTTTGCAAACACGAGCCATATCAGGCATTTTAAATCATGTGTGTTAACAAAAAGATTGTCTGAATGCTTCCATTCTGAGTGTCAGGAAATGTTTCAAGAATCCCTGGAATGTTTTACCTGGAGATGTACACAGGGGAATAGGCAGGCCCCCAGTTTCTCTGCCTGAATTTCAGCCATTCTCAAAACTTTCCTCTGTAATGATGCAAGCCTGTCCTCAAGCTGGCAAGCTGGATTATGGTTGCAAACTGAGATGTCCACTGAGAACTGGGGAGCAGGGTGATGGCAGCAAGCAGTCTACATGCACAGACAAGGTGTAACATCTATGGCTTCCACAGATGGCTGTGAGCACTGGTCACTTGGGAGGGCTGGAATCAGCCAGCCCAAAGGGAAGTTTTACAAAACACAGAAAAACAGAGTCACAAGGTTGGAAGAGACCTTCAAGATCATTGAGTCCAACTCAACCCAACACCTCAACTAGACCATGGCACCAAATGCCACATCCAATCTCTTTTTAAACACATCCAGGGACAGTGACTCCACCACCTCCCTGGGTAGACAATTCCAGTACTTTATCACTCTTTCTGTAAAAAACTTTTTCCTAATATCCAACCTATATTTCCCTTAAGTGCAGCTTAAGGACACGTGTGTGTCCTCTGGTTCTGTCAGTTGCTGCCTGGAGAAGGAGACCAACCCCCACATGACTACAACCACCTTTCAGGGAGCTGTAGAGTGATAAGGTCACCCTTGAGTCTCCTTTCCTCCAGGCTGAACAACCCCAGCTCCCTCAGCCTGTATGATATTTGCAGATTTTTTTCCAAATGAACAAAAATATCTGGAAACAAGCAACTCTTTTATTCTGCCAAAGTCAAGTCACTTAGGAAAAGTGATGTGATTAGGATGGACATGTAGCTTGGTCTTGGGACATCATTTTGGTTCCAAAGCATCTTAACTAGATTATTTTTATGCTCAAACATTTTCATTTTATGATATTATTTCAAAACAAATATTGGGTAATCATCCTGTCACCAGGGCATCGTGCAGCCACTAAGATGCTTCAAAACTTGCTGGAGAGGTGCACCCTGATGCTGCAGTCCCTATGGAGAAATTCAGGCAGTGAAATGCAGCCAGGCAGTGACTAAACCCCACCCAGCCAGGCAGGCAATGTGCTTGGGTGAGTGGTCAGTTCTGATGGCACACAGGATATGATGTGATCCCTGGCTTGGTGTTAAGGAAACTTCCCAGTCTGACCATTCCCAGACTCTAACAGTCACACTCCCAGCACCAGAAACTGCACCTAATGCATTCCTCAGCACTTGGTACAGGCAGACTCATGACTTTCAAGCATGCACATTTTCCCTTTACACCAAATATTCTGGCCTGTAACCAGAAAAGTGAGGCAGAAGAATTCCTCCAGCTGCCTGAGCTAAGTCTCTACTGAAGGTTAAAAGATGGGACATAGACAGCAGGGAAAGGAAGCAGGAACTTCAAAGCCATTTGAAGAGACAAACAGCTAAATTTAGATTAAATGGCAGGCATGAGACTATTAAGTAGCAGATATAAGACACTGTGAATCTGAAGGAAACAAGGGGACAGAGTCAAAGACAAAAATCCTCATGCTGAAGGGACAACTTGGAGGAGGCACTGATTTCCAAGAGGAAATATTATACAGCTCCTGTCCTACCATCACTTCAGAAATCAGCAGCAGACAACTTTGTCCTGTTACAAGAGCAAATAAGACTGGGAGCTGTTTCAAGGCACGTGTGCATGTCTGGGGATACCCTGCACTTCAGAACAAGCTTTTTGACATCACTGCTACACCCTCAGCTTGGATTATGTAGCCTTGCTTGAAAGACTCCAAATGTGAAGAACAATGTCTGGTTTTGAGCTTCATGAACAAGAAACACCACTGTAATCACAATACTCAAGGAGTCCTAGACTGGAACAGGAATGTTTCCTTTCCAGGCCAGAAATTGCTTGGTCTGTGATTGTCCCCTGTAATCCTTTCCAAATAACTAAAGTGATAACCTCAGCACAAGATGCTCTATCACTGCTTGGTACTGTTGGCTTCTGCAGAAGAAGTTAAGTAAGTAACCAAGAAAAGTGCTAAAACCTGATAAGACAAGCATCATACAAACTAAACACAGGACCAACAGGAGCAGAGGACAAAGATTCATTTGCATGGCTATTCCATGAAGGCTCAATGAACACCAGCTGTATTCACATCAATCTTTAATAATAAACATTTCCTCTCACTTGTAACCACACTGTAAACACAGTGCTAGGCAAGCAGTGCCCATTTCACAGGCTTTGAGCACCAGAGGGAGCAAAGCCCATCTGCCTTGTTTGCTGGAATAAAACTCTTACCCAGAACATCACCATCTTGAGTAAAAAACATCATTCTTTCCCCACCCCTGCCCTTCCCAGGCCTAGTAGAAACTAAAATAGAAAACCCATCATGCTAATCACTGCATCTATGCTCCTTCCACAAGAGAAGCTCTAGAAATATTTTCAAACCACTGCATTCTTATTAATGGACAAATGTAAAATTTCAGGAATGGATTCCTTTTTGGTTATTATACAGGTCCACCAGGAAAAGAAACATTTTTGCCCAACAAGATCTGTCAGAGGACACCAGACCCACATACAGCTAAAGCTTCTATATTTTATAAATAGTTGCCTTTGTTAACAGAAAGATATCTCTACAGCACTCTGAATTGCATCAAAATCCACAGAAAACTGTAAGTGCTTGAGCAGCAAGGATATGAATAGAGGCAAATGAGCTCCCTTTTCAGACATAACTTGTGACTTTGATATAGCTTTCTGAGAGATGAAAAAAACTAGGATTCCATCAGATGGTTACATATACAGTATTTTTTAAAAAAAATTTCTGAACAAGGATAATCAGGAAGGGAAGTGTGCCATTTCAAAATCACTGAGGCCAAGGACCTGCATTATTCCTTTCACAATGTAAAACAGGCTCATTTGCCAGGAATTATTTTTACTTGAGCAAAAGCCTCACTTAAAGCAGAAAGCTCACATCTCTACACAAAGCTCTATCAACTAAACTACCACCTGTTCCACTAGAGTGAGCCTTAAAAACCCATCACAGGACAATCAATCTGCAATGATAGATTTCAGAAAGCAGCTTGTCTGTTTGTGTAACAAAATAAGATTCCCAGGCGTTTCATGTCTTGTATTTGAGGACCAAAGCCATGATTTGCAGGGATCCTACCTTCAAAGGAGAAATGTGTGACTGCAAGACGTATCCATGGACATTCTCTATCTGAGACAAGTTCTTCTCTGACACATGAACAAGCTCTGGGCCTCTCACTTCGTGGGTTAAACGAGGCAAAGTATGGTCATGTGGAGCATCCTCATCTTGGTAACGATATTTCTGGAGGAAGAAAACATCAGGAGAGAACAAATAAGCTTTTAGGAGGTAATTCCTATATTTTAATATAATTGTGGAATAGAAAATAAAATATGATACAGTAGACAATAATCATTGGATTCCCTAGTGTGTTCTGGAGAGAATGAGTCATTCTTTTTTTTACCATTGCATCCAAGAGAGAAATGTAGCATATGCCACTGATACACAAAACTTTCACCATCAAACAGACATTTGAGATGACACACTGATAATGAAGGAAAAGAGATGTTGATCAGCTAAGCTGTAGTGTCAGATCACGTTTCACATCCCTGTGTTAATAATTAGAGTTCTGTAGCTCTTCTCTGCAAAATACTTGAGTTATTTTCCACTTGGCAGTGTGTACTCTGATGCTGGAGAGCACACATGCACTTCCACACAGCCACAGTCCCACAGAAGATGCCCCTGCAGTAAAGTTCTATCCTTCTACTCTTCTCCATGGAGAGGCAACATGAGGGACTTGTCCAAGATCCCATATGAAGCTTGTAACAACAAGGAATATAACCCTAAAAATTAAATTAAATTAAATTATCTGTTCTCCAGCTTTGTGAACAGGTGTCATCCCCTTTAGCTTGGTCCTGAGGAGGGGGCTGTTGGATAAAAGCCTAAGACTTGTTTGTATGGCCATATAACAAAGCTAAGTCTGAAGTCCAGGTACAACCACCAGAACATCCCAAAGCAGACCTCTCCATGCAGCAGACCTCCCTGCTGCTTCCCCACTACACTTTGACCACTCAGCTATGGAGTGTTATTTCATTTATCATCCCTCCTAAGGAAATTACCACAGTGTATTGCTGCCTTCAGTCTTATGCATGGAAATGTTTCAGCAGTTGCCAATGATTTTCAGAATACACATGTGACATGATTTATTATTTTCTTCTTTTCTGGGATATGCCTGCAGACCTTCACATATTCACTTTTCAAATAACATAATTAATGAATATATGAAATGACTGGCACCAGCCAAATATTATTTGGGCAAGAAGCCATCAGCCTAACAGATAGTACTCCAGCCAATGTCACATTTAAGGCTTGGCACACAGATCATTTAAGCCACAACCAATCAATTATTTTTTTAATTGAGTGAGCACTCTTTCTAAAAAGACGACTACTCTGAGACATCCTCTTTAAAGTGAGTCATTTGCTAAAACATAATTAGGAGAAATAAGAGCAGAATACCAGAGCCATCTCATTAACCCAGGAATGGGGAAATGGGCATGTCCAGAGGCTGCATCTTAAGGAGACAAGACAGCAATGACAGAAGCCATGAGAAGCTCTACCATAGAATATAGAACCATTCAGGTTGGAAAGGATCTTTAAGATCATTGGGTCTCCAACCATCCAACCCAGCACTGCCAAGTCCACCATTAAACTATGTCCCCAAGTGCCACAAATACACAACTTTGAAATACCTCCAGGGATGGTGAGTCAACCACTTCCCAGGCAGGCTGTTCCAATGCTTGACAGCCATTTCAGTGACAAATTTTTTCCTAATATCTAATCTAAATCTCTCCTGGCACAGCTTGAGGTTGTTTCCTCTTATCCTATCAGTTATTATTTGGGAAAGAGACCTACCCCCACCTCACTACAGCCTCCTTTCAGGCAGCCATAAAGAGCAATAAGGTCCCCTCTGATCCTCCTTTTCTCCAGACTAAACACCCTCAGCTCCCTCAGCCACTCCCCATCAGATTTGTGCTCCAGACCCTTCCCCAGCTCCGTGTCCCTTCTCTGGACACTCTCCAGCCCCTCAGTGTCTTTCTTGCAGTGAGGGGCCCAGAACTGAGCACAGGATTGGAGCTGTGGCCTCAGCAGTGCCCAGTGCAGGGGGACAATCCCTGCCCTGCTCCTGCTCACAACACTTTTTTGCAGATACAAGAATTTATACATAAATATATACAGGCTTCCCACTTCTTGCAAGCTCCTTATCTTCTGGGCGGATGTGGGAGGGGTGGAGTCCCTCCCACTCTAAGGACTGAGAGCTGCACTGCAAAATAGGATTTGGAAGTTCTTGTGGATGAAAAGCTGGACATAAGCCAACAGTGAACAGCCCAAAAAGCCAGCCTCATCCTGGGCTGCATCAAAAGAAGAGTGGCCAGCAGGTCAAGGGAAATTATTCTCATCCTGTATTCTGATGACATGGCACCCCACCTGAAGCACTGCATCCAGCCCTGGGGTCCTCAGCACAAGAAAGACATTCCCTCCTCTGTTCCTGTTAGAGCAGGTCCAGAAGATGGTTACAAATAGGATCAGGGGGTGGAGCACCTCCCCATGAAGACAGGCTGAAAGAGCCTGGTTGTTCAGCCTGGAGAAGGGAAGGTTTCAGGGTGACACCTTTCAGTACTTTAAGGATGCTTATATCAGGAAGGGAGAGGGATTTTTGATATAGGCATGTAGTGACAGGATTAGGGGGAATGGTTTTAAATTGGAAGAGATTTAGATTACATATCAGGAAGAAATTATTTCCTCACTGTGATGAAGCATTGAAACAAGATGAAAATCCACAGGGAGGTTGCAGATGTCCCATCCTTGAAAGGGATATTCAAACCCAGGTTGGACGGGGCCATAAGCAATGTAATTTAGAATATGTCATCCCAGCCTTTGCAGGGGTTTTAATCTTTCAGGTCCTTTCCAACCCAAACCATTTCGTGTTTCTATTATTCATTCTACGATTATATATTTCATTATATATGATTCATTTGATTATATATCATTCATATATGATTATATATATAGCTACAGATATATAGATATAATATATATGCTATTCTTTCCAGCTGACTTTTGCTGTTTTACACTGCCAGAAGCAGAGTGATGTGGCCTTAAAGAGAGAACATCTCTTTCTCATCACTAAGTCCTTTCCCCATCACTGCACTGCAGTGTAGCTGTTGCATAAACAGGAGCCAAAGCCCAGAGTCAACTGATTCACCCTCAGCCCTGTGATCCCAAAGAGCAGAACACTTGTGTGGACCTCCACTGATAGACTCACTTTGTAATTTGAATTGATCTGTTTATCCAATAACTCTGCATTCCCAGGACAACTTCAGTAATATCCAAGTTCATGTGCCATCAACTGAGAAGTTTACAGAACAGATTTCCACTGTTCTGTTTGTCTTTGCCTCCCTCCCATCCCAAGCCCAGCCTCTCCTTCTTCACAAAGTATGAGCCTAGAGCATTTCTGGGTCAATCCTGCCATGGGTTTGCCTCATGTTCTTAGCACCAAACTCATTGATTTTCATACATCTTTCCTCCCACAGCATCTCTTCATTGAAATGCTTTCAGCTGTGAACCAAAACAGCTTGACACAGCAAAAAGCCAGTGGTAAGGCTGAAAATTCCAAACCAGAATTAAGACACTCCTGCAGAAATGCCTCGTTCATCTCCATCACCCTGCTCTGATGGGGTCCTGCAAGTGTCCTTGAAAAAAAACCCATTCCCTAGAAACCTTTCTCTAAGGATTAATTCAAATTTCTGGAGGGAAAAACATGATTGCACGGAAATGCTACTCTTCACTTGACAAAAGAACAGGTGGATGTCTTATGATAATTAAATTACAAATCAGTGCCTGCTGCTGACAGGGTATTGTATGCTGCATCAGATATTTAAAATCCTCTGTAATTACCTATAATGGGGGTGTGGAGTGCACTGCTGTGAATTTCTAATATGAACAGGCCTTTCTATGAGAGATCATTCTCTCTACAGTGTGAGGTTATTACAGCATCACTGCTCCTCACATCCTACTGTCTAAAGGAGTATTTCTAAGGCTGTGATTGCCAAAGAGATGTCAGCTAGGCAGAACTGAAGATGTGAATCCAGCAGGAGGTAATGGTCAAAAAGCTTAAATTTCAACAAAGGCAGTTCTCAAGTTACAGTAGCCAGAGTACTGCACTGGCATGAAAATACAGATGTTCTTATGACCTACCTTTGACAGATTGACAGTGAATCAAGATAGCTGGGCATTTGTCATTCAATTTTGGGCCTAAGGGAACTGGTATTTTTACAAAAGTTTGTTGGTTTCTGTTTGGTGGGTGTTTTTTTGTTGGTGGTGGTGGTTTTTTTGTTTGTGTGGGGGGTTTTTTTGGGGTTTTTTTTTTTTTTTTTTTTTTTTGGTCATTGCCATTAGTTTGCAGAAAATGCAAATGGAACATTTCATTTTATATCAGGTCAAATTGACCTAAGCTGAATGTGGCCCAGCTGGAGTTGCCATTCAAAAGCACATGTCTCTGGTTCTCTGCACAGCTCTTTGGCTGGACCACACTCCAATTCATCACACATTCCTGCTGCTTGCAATAGGAGGGCTGCAAAGGAGGGAAGTGTCAGAGGAGTCACAGGCTGTGCAACACCCTGTGAAATGAGCAGCCAGTGAATCCTGGTCTACAGAGAATCCTGACCTACTAGAAAACACTCTGAAATGTCAAGAGACACGTAAGGAAAAAGGCAACATTGCTTTCCACTCAGCCAAAACTTTATAGTAGATACAGCTTATAGATATTAATAATGAGAAAAAAAATACCACCACATAGGATGAGATAATAACCCATTCATGAATGAATCCTGCTCCCAATCGCTATTCAAAGCCAGTCAGGTGCTAATCAGTGGCCAGTATATTGTGTTTTATCTTGGGAAACAATAGCAATACTACCAGTTTTATCTCTTACACATCAGCATCTAGAATACAATTTCTCTTTTACAGTCCTCCTAAGGAGGGGCCAGAGTTCTGTTCCTTACAAGCTGTGAGTCTTCATATAACCCATTTAACACTGAGACCACATTAACATAGAGAAAGGAAAAGGAATTTCTGCAGAAAATTTCCCACATGAGGCAATGACCTCTTACAGATCCAGTTGTCCCACTGCAATCTGGAAATTGGCAAGTTATGCAACTGGGTCCCAATACCACCTTCTTAATTCTGACTCACTTGCCTTTTCTCAGTATTAGCGGCCAACAAAAAATACAACCATAATGGACTTGGTCCATTTAGAAAAATGAGGAATTTGCAAGGTCACACTGAAAAAATGTTAATGTCACCTTGTCCTACTTTGGTCCTCAGTATTTTCTTTGGTTTTCAATATGTTGAATTTTACTGACACTGCTCTCCAAAGGCAGCAAATTTCAATGTCATACCAATGAGCATCTTTGGAAAACAAACTTTACAATTTGCACACACAAATCATTGGGCATTCATCCAATCATGAGCAGAAATAATATTACTCATCCAACTGATTGCAAATGAGCAACACAGCCTGAATTCTGAATATTTGCAATCAATCTATAGAGTAAAAAGAGAAAAAAAATACTCTTCTCATTATATAAAATGGAAGAAATCACAATCTGCTTGCCAAGACTGTGGAAGTAGATTAGGAAGCTTAAATCATTGAATAATTATACTTATTGTGAATGACTTGCTCTTTTGCTTATCAAGTAAATTTCCAACAAGCTTGTCACTATATCACAGCAATACCTTCCATCCAAGAAGCCCAAAGAGCTTTACAAGTGGCAGTCAAGACTGATAATATCCTGTTGATGTGCATCATCTAAAGGTGGGTAAAATTAGGCACAGAAATGCAACAACTTGTTCAAGGTCACAGAGAGAATCAGTTCATTAAGCAGTACTAGAACTTAAGGGATTTTTCCAGTCTGATTTTTTAAGTCCAACATCTAGTGCACCTATTCTGACTTTAATAGCAATGATAATTATTATTATTTAAACATAAGGTTGTAGGTTTGCTGATAAATTACAAGCCATTGTAATTAATTGTCAATTTTTTGGTCTGTTTTTTTCCTCACAAATGTTCCAGGGTAAAGCTGTCTTTCTAAAATCAGGACTTAGGTTTTTCTCTGTCTCAGTGTAATAGCTAGCAGTGCTTTGGGTGATTTACAGTGTGCTATCTCTGAGAAACACATAGTGAATTTTAGAAGACAAGAGGTTCCCTCTAAGTGCCAAACTAGTTCACAGAAAGAACATCATCAGTACTGAATACTGAGAATTTGCATGTATTTTCCATTTAGTACAACAAGAAGTTCATTTTTTCAGGAAAGAGAAAAAAAAAGTATAATTTCTTATCTCAGTTTGTTGAAAGCACCAGGTTTTTGCCCATAGCAGGGAATATATGCTTAATTAAAAAAAAAAAAAAAAAAAAAAAAAAAAAAAAGGCAAGTATAATGCAGTGGAACAAATATGCTTTACAGTATTCTCATTATCTTTTTTTTTTTAAAAAGCCCTAAAGAATTTTATTTTTCATGATGAAAAAAAAGAGGTGAGATGGGCATTAGCTAAGCACCCCTTCATTTTTTCAGCTGGGGGTAGTTGCACCTTTTCCTCACAAGATGGCACAGTAACCATCGAGTTAAAGCATAATCTCACTTTGAACTATGATGTGTTGCAGGGAAAAAATAAGTATTTGTGCAATGTCATAAAACTTCAAACGATTCTGATTTTGAACTGACCTGACATAAAATTATTAAACAAACAAACAAAAAAGGCAGCAACCTTTTATAGCAAGTATACATAAAGAAGCAGTGATCATACATAAAGCTGGCAGATGGAAAAAAGTTTTAACAGTTCATAGAAGCATCAAATAATTACAAGCAAGTAAGAATCTATCAGTTTTTTGTGTGCTTTAAAATGAACAAAACCACTATGTATTGACAAGATTGAGACTAGCCCAGAATGCTGCATTCCTCCAGGAATTCTAAATCCTAATTAAAACCGCCTGCATGCAAATCTGTACCATGAGGTATTCAGCTCCATATGCTGCATCACATTTTGGACCTGTTAACAGCATCAGTTTAGCCCTCTGGAGGCTGCTACTTGCTATCCAATAATTTAAAATAGATTTTTAACTTCGAGTGCCAATATGCAAAAAGACATTCTAAGAGGGTGGCTTTGCTTGGATTAAATGGTGAGTGTGGCTGCAGACTACAAAAATCAGTGACAAGAAAAAAAGAAAATCCAGCTAATACTGATTGTTTATCTAAGGGGAGCAAAGGAAAGACATGGGTGAAACAGTGCCATTTATCAGCACCAGGCTGTGGCCACTTCTCTGTCCCTGTGTCCTGCAATAACATCACTTGCTTACTCCTTTTGTTGCCTTCAATTCCACTCAGATTTTGGGGTTTTTTTCTGGTATGCTCATGTTCCCCCAATTGCTGTAGGAGCCCTCATGCCTCTGAATCTCCTTTGTTTTCCCCTGCAGCTCCCTGTGCAGCCCTGGATGCACATCCCCACTGACCCTCCAATTCTGCTGCTGCGGGTCCCCAACCTCACAAATTCTCCTTTTCCACCCCTTGCCTGCCCTAGAGAGCAGCTTCTGGCATGGGGGTGGTGGTCTGTGCTGAGGTTACAGCTGAGAATTTGGAGAGGCAGAGCTGGGAAAGGCCATCAGTTCCCATGTCTCAGTTTCCCTGCCAATGAGCCTGCAGTGGGAATGCAGCCTGGCAAAACAGAGACCCTAGGTTTACATCAGAAGAGTACCAAGTAATCGTGGTCTGTAATAAATAAATTATGCATTAGCATTGTCTGAAACAAAGGATAAAAGAGAAACAATTTAAAAAAAACCACAGAAGTAATGGCTTGCCCCTCTTGTGTTTTCTGTACCAAAAATATACATTTTAATTTAGTTCAGCACGTGACACTGCAGGCCATTTGTGTGTTGCAGCTGAAACCCTCTCCCCCATCTTCACAGGAATTAGGTGTCTGTGGGATTCCAGTATCATTTTTCACAGAAACAGGGAATTCTGCTGAAAGGCTCTATGAGGCAAAGGGATGCTCTCAGGCTAAGACAGGTGAATGCTATTGTAGATAACTGCTTCTGTTCTTGCTTTTACCACAGAGCTCTCATGCAACACTAGGCTTTTCACAAAAAAATGACTTTCCACAGCTGTAGAGCTGAGATATTCCTCACTTTAAAACGTCCTGCAAGCCACAGATGGCCAGTTTTTGCAGAAATGCTGAGCTTCAGCAGCTTCATCTGAAATCAGTGAGAGCTGGGCTTTGTACAGGAGAAACACCAAGAAATCCTGTGTCCTTGGTCACCTGCCCACTGAAGAACTTCTTCCTCATTTCTGCCTGTTGCCTCTTGTCCCACTGCTTGGCACTAGTAAGCAGAGCTTGGCTCCCTCCTCCTGACACCCTCCCTTCAGGTACTTCCCTACATTGATAAGGTCCCCCAGCATCACAGGAAAACCAATGAAAAAATAAATAAGGGAGCAGTTGGAACTGCTTGCATTAAATAATGCATGAAGACATATGTTGAATGTAAAATGCCATATGAAGTACCACTCCACATACTGAAAGAAGCAGAAAGCCCATGAAAACAAAAGTAAGAGTGTAATTAAAAATGTATTAGAGTTGATGCATATTATAATACTACATTACAATATATGGCCTCAGAGGGCCTGCAATAAAATTGCTTAGAACATCTCAATTCTTGCATTTCCTAAATCTGAGTGGTTAACTTTATCACCCTGCCATCCTTTAACAGTTCTTTGAACACAAAGTATACACACATAAAAATACCTCATAAATTTTAATAGCATTCCTGCTTCTTCTAGTGTGAAGAAGGCATATAGATAAGTATTTTTTCAGTATTTGTGAAAAAATAACTCTTCTTAAATAAAAATACAAATGTTTTGTGCACATAAACTTGACAATCTCAGTTGTCACCCTGATGAACCTAGACCATTAGCTCTGAAGATAAAATTCTTTTTCTACAAAGCAATTTATATTGGAGCTGAACAAGTTATTACAATCTCAAACACTCTTCTTATCAGTTCCCTCTTTGAAAAGCTATGAATTTTTACCAACAGAAAGATGGATTTAGTCCATTTTAACTAGATGTTCAATAGGCCAGCAAAAAACATTTGTGTCATGTGCATTTGCATGTGCTTGACACTCCTAAGGGTTGAGTTAAACATTTCAATAGCATTTACAGAAAAAAACAGCTTTGGGCCTTTGCATCTTAATCCTTTCACAGCCTTTCAATACAGCATAATTGTGGTAAAATAATCTAAATTTTCAGTTTTAATAAGCCCTGGTTAGTGCACAAGCAGGGAAAATAGCTGTCATTGTAAACAGAACACAGAGAAACATCAAGATATTGCATTAACAAGGAAGTATTTGCTTTACTGAGGCTATTGCAAAAGCCTGTATTTCCACATTTCATCTCTACACAGCTCCTGATCTAGGGAGTTTATGGTTCCAGGGGAAGCTCCTTCAGCTCAATGATCTGATGGTGACACATTGGATAAGACTCCACCAGGTCAGGGCTGGCCAGGAAGAGAGTGCCCCATTAAACTGCACAACCTGCAGGCACACTGAGCCCAGTGTAATGGGAATATTGCTTGGGTTTACATCCTCTGATGCACTTACCACTCCTTGGGTCATACTTTACCTGAAATTAAGAACACTCCTATCATCACCTTTATTTAGTCTATTTTAAAATAAACTAACAGAGGTATCGCACCTGCATTTTCTGAAGTGCCAAGCAAGCCTCCCAGCACAGCCTTCCTTAGTTTTTCAAGTCCCATAGGGCTTAGCCTGAACCAAGGCAGAGAGTGGGTCATGAAGAAGAGAACTCCAGTAGCAAAGCAAAATTGCAGGAAAGCAAGGATATGTGCACAGATTTCTCCTATCTGTAGGGCTGCTTTTAGTCTGAGGCATCTACAATGTGCATTTATTGAGGCATCTACAATTTCCTTTTGTCTTTCTTGGATATGGAAGCATTTTTCACATTTGAGCTTAAGTGTGGGAATCAACCAGCATTTTCCCTAGTGGATGAAGACAGTGATTCTCTGTTGGGACTATTGTTACTGAGGGATCTCCTTCCATAGTCATGCTGGAAGAAGAGGCTGGTTTTTGTTTCTCTATTTTTAAGTGATTTGAGCACTCATATTTTAAAGAAGACAACTGGGCTCTTAGTGTCTGCAAACACAGACTAGAGTACATGCCTCAGTCACAGAATCATTAAGGTAGTAAGAGATCTCTGTGTTCATGGAGCCCAACCACCAACCCAGCACTGCCAAGTCCACCCCTAAAGCATATTCTCCACTGTCACATTCAGGTGCCTTTGAACATTCCCAGGGATGGCAATTATACCCCTTCCCTTGGCAGCCTTTTCCAATGCCTGACCATCAGTGAATTTTTTTTTCCCTAATGTCTGATCTGAGCCTCTCCTGGAGCAACTTGAGGCTATTTCCCCTAGTCTTGTCACTTGTTACTGGGGAGAAGAGACTGCCCCACACCTCACTGCAACCTCCTTTATAGTAGTTGCAGAAAGTGATCAGGTATTTGTTTTGTATCATGTTATGGTGTATATTTGGCAGGGTTAGTAATGTTTAAAAAGTTCTTTAAAGCTGAAAAAGGAAAAAAAATATATAATGGCATAGAAGACTGACTGGGCATCAGACAATGATTTAGATGGAAACATACTACCAGTCCATGAAAATTAAAACTCTACATGTCTTAACCTGGAGAATATCAAACTTCATTGCTTTTGAAAGTTATTACCTGACTTTTCCATTGGATACAACTGTTGTGTGTCAACATTGTGTCTGCCCACCTTTGTGCTGAATTCTACACTATTTTGCACTTTTCTTGATTGTTTTTGGTGGGTTTGCAATTGCAAAGAGCAGGGGAAGGCAAAGGACAAGGTTGAATATTTTAGAAGTTAGTAATGTTATCTCTCAGGAAATAAAAAATTTCTTTCTGGCAGACTGACCTTATCAATGTTCAAAGCCATCCCTCTTTGTGATAAAACTAGCTTAATTAAAAGGTTAAATTCCTCCTGTGCTGAATGAAAAATTCTTATTTGAAAAAGTCCAGATAATGTAACAACTTTCTTTTTAATTTCTTTATATTTTTGGCTGAAAAAAAGTAAATTTATTGTATAAAATAACGTGAAGAAAATAAAATCTGAATTTCTTTGGTCCTAACACCTAGCTTTCAGAAAGGCTGGATAGATGACTGCCAGCTGAATAACAATGTCATGGTACATTTTCTGTGTTCTTAATTATTAGAAAATCAGGACAAAGCAAAACCCAACCAGGTTAAAATTAGATTCAGCCCAGATCATAAGGCAATCATGAGGCACTCAACTTTGAAATGAAAGACATTATCTTAAAATGATACCCAAAACAAAACTCAGACAATCCCAAGCAAATAGCTTGGTCTAGACCCAGCAGTTTTATTATTAGACAGAGAGGGTTTTTTAAGTCCTGATCCAACAAATGGGTTGATTGATTATATAAATAAATATTTTCCAGAACTTTATAACTGCAGTGGGCCAAATCTGCAACATCCATCTGGAAATATAGCCTATTTAAAGATATTATTCATCTTCCATCTTTGTTAGTGCTTGGCTAAGTCCTAAATGGATCACCAAAGACCAATATCTCTGTTTTCTGATGAAGTAACAATCTACCCCAAAACAGAAGTTTTTCTGTAAAAATTACATCATTTTCTCTACACAAACCACCTCTATGAGAAAAGATGAGTTACTCTGCATTTTCTGTCAATCCCTGCTACTTAGCTGATAATACCAACAAGGAAAAGAATTTGTTGAGTCTGGAGCTGTGATTTTCTGCTGAGGAAGAGAAATGTTTCCTGGGAACCAAACTGAGAGCTACAGCTCATTTTTATCTTGACAATGAGAAAGCAAGCATGACTTTCACTTGTTGTTGACCTTTGTTGCAGTTGGATCACAGATCTAAAAGTCAGCGCTATATATATAAAACATTATTCACGTAAACTATCATGTATAGAGTGGGAAAAACACATTTTACTATTTATAAAACATCTCTGCATGAGCAAAGTTCTGGCAGCATTAATCACAATTGTGTGAATGCCTATCCATAGCAAGGAAAATGAACCATTTTGAGTGATTCATCTCATCTCTGCTGCTCCGGAAGGGGTGGGCTGCCCTTGAGTGCAGCTTGAAACTAACTACACAAAAACTGAGATACTGGCACTGGTGAACCTCACTCAAAAGCTCCTCTGGCTCTCAGACTCTGAGCTCAACAGGGGATGTGTGCTGTCTCTTGGGAGGTGTGTTTAGTTTTTGGTGTAGTAACTTTGTCCTAAACCAAAGTGAAAATTGCCTGTGTGGGAATTGCCCCGGCTTGTGAACATACAACTCAATCAGGTGTTTATATTACATATTGGGAAGAAATTCTGAACTGTGAAGGTTGAGAGACACACAAGTTGCCCAGAGAAGCTGGAAGTGCTTTTGAAGTGCTCAAGCTCTGACCACCTGGTATAATGCAAGATGTCTCTGCCCATGGCAGGGGGTTGGAACAAGAAAATCTTCAATGTCCCTTCCAACCAAGCATTCTATGATTCTGTGATTCCATCATTCTGTGATTACCTTGGAATTTTTTTTAACCAGAAAATAAAAATAATTTTCTTTTAACACCCTTGTACTAGTTTCACCTCCTGAATAATCATGATGATCCCTTTCAATACAAGCCATTCTATGATTCTATCTCTAGTTTTGAAAGTTGAAGATAGCATTATGCAAATCCCAATTGCCAGTAACATTTTAGCCCTCTGGATCTATGTTCTCAGAGATATTTTTCAGCTTTATTAGCTTATTAACTTATGTCCCTATTAGCCTTCTAATTACCAAAGTTATGCTTACATGTTTCAGCAGAAAATGTTTTGAAGACTTACTTTTACAAGTAATTATCTAAAGTTATTAGATGCACATTGGCCATCTGAACAAATTTAGGATGATATCTCACCTTTGAACTGACTGTCCTCATTTTAAAAAAAAACTATTACAATAGTGAAACCCCTAGGAGTATAGGATCTTACACTTTGTCTTCTTGAACTTTCCAACTAATAGGTGTCATTGAACCACTGTGAAAATGTTTCCTTCATTTCTTATTATACTGTATTTAAAAAGCAATTCAGTAAAAATTTATGTCTTAAACTTGATGAATAAGACTGTGAAGTACATTAACAGGACAAAGTCTATTCTCAAGGCTTCTGAAGTACTCTGTTGGAGCCAATGTTTTCCAAGCTTATTCTAGTGTTACACCAAATTCAAAGTGTTTCAGTTATTATGCTAATCACATGAAAATTAGCAATTCTTGAGTCCCTCCCACCTCAATAATTTCCTCACATCAGTGCAGCTCAATTGCAAGTGTTCAGCTCTCACCTGGAAATAGGTCAGGAGTCTGCATTTCCCAACACCCTTGCATCCCTTCTGACAACTCCCTGCATGCTCTCAGAGTTGGCCTATTATTGATTGTAAAATAATTTGAACACCTGCACTTGAGCTATATGTTGCCAAGTTATCTAGCTAGCCTCATATGCATAAGTGGATACTCAGGTATTCTGGACCCATTCTGTTCCTTGTTCCAGCTTCAGATTGCTTCAGATTTTCAGTTGTACTTTTATATAAAAAGCACTGACTTGGAACAGACTATAAATGTCACACATTTGCAGTTCTACACAAAAAACTGGAGCTTCTTTTATGTATCCTATAGATCTGAAATTGCAAAAGATGCCATTGCCATGTTTTTTCTTCGAATTTATTTTAAAATATACAAAGAAAAAAAGGGTAGCCATTTCCTTCAAACCATGAATTCCTAAAGTGACTCTATATCTGGCATTTCTGTCCTGTCATGTACTTGTTTGTTTTTATATGTTTGCTGTTTTTTCCTAGGATGTATCAGAAATCAGTATTTGATCCTCATAAGTAGGATGTGGAATATATATTAGTTGTTATCAGGAAGAAAGTGTATGCAGAAAAGTCCCAAAAAAAGCATGAAAAGGATAAAAAACAAAAGATATCCCAAGTGGAATTAATGCTAATATCTATATTTTTTTATACCACTACCCACAGGGGCTCCACATTTCAAAAACTGATTAAGCTGATTTCAAAATGAATTAAATGAAGAATTTCCTTGAAAAAAACAAACTAAGGGAATTCAGCATCTCATTCAATTGCTTTACTTTAATTGAAGTGCCAGTTTTTAAAATATTAAGCTACATATAATTCAAAACAAAAATTAAAGGACAATCTGAAAGGCAATAATTTACTTATAAGTGTGATTTTAAATATTTTGACGACAGTCAATGAAGATGGATACATTCCTATGGAATATTTCCAAAAGGAAAATGACTTTATCTGGTAGTTTTAACTACCTTAGAGTTACGTAAAATCACATAAGCAAACATATGTATATATAAATATATATAAATATATATATTTTTATATATTTATATATATTTATATATATTTATATATATATATATATATTTATATATATATATATATTTATATATATATATATTTACACAAATTTCATTTTCTGTTTACTTCCTGTCCATAAAAAAGAGCTTGCTTTAGAAATATTTTCATCTAAAATCCCTTTAAAGTACTTATTTTAGATTTCTGTATATTAAAATTATAGGAAAAGAAGGCTTAGAAAAGAGACAAATACTATTCATTAGACCTGAAGTTCAAGAAGGGATAACAATGCAATTTATCAGAGCTTTAATACAGATGAAAAAAAGGAGCCAAATATTTAGGCATACTGTCTAGAAAATTAATTTTTTTTTCTGTCTTTAGACATTCCTAATCTGTAATTTAAGTCTCAAAGAGAAAATTATAAATAAAGCAAAACACAATAAAAATAAGGACTTCAGAGATGTTAAAAATCACATTTTCCTTGGGAATGATATCCTAAAAGTACAATTGCCTATTGCAGAGTTTCTTGAACCTCTCTCTGATATCTTATGCAATCTCTTATGTTTCCAAGTTTCGAAAGAACTTATAAGAGGGGCTCAATTATTTCTAAGTTAGTTAAGCCACCTGCAATTCATTAAATGGAGAAGTTCAGCAGACACATCAAATCTTAAGGATCACTCTTTTTTTGCCTTAACACTTTAAGTGAAAAAGTTTGACAAATCTAAGGTGAGATGCACTGATTTCATAGTCAAGGGTTTGCATTCATTGCTCTTTGCAGGATGCTCTGCAAAGCCATCATAGGCACCATTAATTTCAGTAACATAAAATATGCAGTGAATCCCATTCCCTCTCCCTTATAAATGGCTGTTTTAGCTGAGACCTAATAACAGAAGTGGCAAGCTGAATATTGATGGCAGATCTTTTCCTCCAGATACGCAGAAACCGCCGAATGCTGAACTTCCTGCTCCCGAGGAAATTATGTTCCTAATTTCCCGAGGTTCTTTAGAAAATCCCCAGACAGTGCTGTGTCCAGACAGCATTCCCGTTTGCCATCAGCATCATCTGAATGAATCACTGCTAATGGAGGGAGGTACCCTGTGCTCCCAGCCCTCTTAACAGCCCTCACAGATGAGTTATGCTGCTTTCAGCCCTGCTCCAGCCCTGCAGCAACACCTGGGATGTCTCTAAGAGATCCAAAATCACCAGGGAGAAGCAGACCTAGACAGGGAGGAGGGATGGGAGACTCCTCTCCCATATCCCTGGTAAAAGAGGCAGTGAGGTTTGAACATTTTTAAGGTCTGCATCAGCAGTACAGACTACTTGAAGAGTTGGGGTTGAAGATCAGCAAACAGCAAAATAACCACGAAGTTCACAAACACATGACTGGCCAAAGAGAGTTCAAAAATTAAAAAAAAAAATCTAACTCAAGTACTTTTTCTTCTATATGATCTTCATAAACAATGCATGATTTGGTGAGTAGATGGAGGAATTTGCAGCTCTAGGGAATACCAACATATATAATGGCACAGCAAGAGGAAAGCCAGGGCTTGTAGGATTGAAAGATGACATCAGTCTATGTTGACACAGGAACAAAAGGAAATTAAAGTAGCAATACTGAAAATGCTTTTGCCAATAGTATGAGGTGGGGAGACAATATTAAAAAATACCATTGATGGAGACAGGAATGGTCAGAGAGCTCCATCATCAGTGTGCATAATCCTGCCAAACCCAGAGGAGTGAGATCTCTCTACAGAAACACTAGGGTTCTGACATACAGAAAAAGTTTACAACAGAACTCTTGTTAGGGTGTACATGCACACAAATATATATGAAAAATATGTTAAAATTTTAATAAAATTGTCAGTCTCAGCTTGCACTGAGACTGACACCTGTATGGACATCAGTATTAGCATAAAAAAGGCTTTAAAGGGGTATTAATATATTTATTGCAGTGAAAATGGAATGAAAAGTCATTGAGAATGTCAGATGCAATATTTCTGTCTTTCTTTCATAATTTCTTAGGCAGAGGGAAGACAGGACTGTCATAGCAAAAATGGTTTCACAAAGACATTTAAAGTGTGCTCTATAATGAAGAAGAATGCTGTTATTGCAGAACTTAAAGCACAGAACATCTGGTTTATTCAAAAGATTCCTATTAGCTTAGTGGGATCATAATGACCAAATGCACCAACTTTATTCCTACAGAAAAATATTTCACTTAGCAGTGACAAGTTTCCATATAAGTTTAGTAGTGATGTTGAGAATTAACAACAGCATAAAGTGATGATTTTGTAACAAATTTCTTTAAATTAAATGAGATAGCATAAACAGGATCTACTTATTTTTTACTTTATATCTGTGACAGGTTTAAATCCATACCTCTGATCCCAATGCACATTTCCATTGCAGGGGCATTTATTGGGTACACAGATATACAAATGGGTTTGACAGATTTTAGGTATCAACAGCAGTAATAGGATTAGCATCCTTCTTATGGCAACTAAATTGTTTGGCAGGAAAATCAGCCTTGCCAAATTAAATGCTTTTATTAAGAGAAATTATTTCTATAAATATGCAATAATCATGGGTCCTCTGTTTATATTTTCCAGTATAGGAAAACATGGTATTATTTAGGGGCCAGTCTGGACTAATCAACAGTATTTACACACTTTCCACCTCACATTCTCATGCAGATGAGACCAATGGTGTTTGCAAACCTGGGAACAGGCATGGAGCAGTTGTTTTTCATTACTTTATTTTATTTTTTTTCTATATTTTAACTTTATTATACCTTAAGCTAAGCAAATTCCAAAATATGAAACAGAAATTGAAACCTTCCATCTAAAACTAAAGCTTTTGGAGGAAACAAAATAAGGCTACTGTGAGACCCCATTGTTCTCTAACATCCTTCAGTTCTCCTCATTATCTCTGGATAACAAGCTATTTTCCAGCATCTCCTGTAGGCTGAAAAAATCTTGCTAATGCTCAGCAAATTAAAAGTCCAAAGCTGCAGCCCCTAGAAAGTGCCATTAAGTGCCTACAGCCATATCCCAGGCACTACTAGCTTAGCTTTACATTTCAAGTTACTGCAATTGTTATTGTAAAAAAAATCTACAGCAATGCAAGGATTTGAAAGTAAGTCTCCAAATCATACAATAAAGCTTATTCACAGAAAACTCTCCACTGAAGCTCATGGGAGGAGAGAAGTAAGGCCTCTAGCAGTCAAAGCCCTAATGCCATGCACAGGATCCAGAACAAACTGGTTGAAAACACAAATGGAGTCAGACTCTTTTTAAGGAGCTAAAAGAAAGCAATAAAACAAAAAGAAGCTACCATATTGAAAAGGTATTGAAATTTTAGGCCTGTCTACACCAGTACATACAACATAAGAGCATCTTTGCCTGCAAACCCAAGTCCACCCACTACACAACTTTGTGGTTTATCCAACAGGGAACTGGCAAGGGGATATTAAAAAGAAAAATCCATCACCATCTGCACACAAAGTGAAGCTGATGTTCTGAGTTCTGATCAATGCATTTCCTTTTCTTCAAGCTCTATTTACACTTGCATTTGACAGGAGTATTCCTGGGGATATAATCATGGGCACTACACTGTAATTTGGAAGGAGAACAAGGACATAACTAGTAAAGGGAACATGGGTGGGTTGCAGTTTACTTAAAAAAAAGTTGTAGAAAAAGGCCTGTAAGAAACTGCATTTAAAGCCTAAATAAATAATTCAAGTCCACAATGAGATATTTTCCATGGTAATATCTAATATTTTGCTATGGGCAACAGAAACTGTAGCTTCAATATTAAAAAATCACCAGGTAAAAGAAAACTTAGAGAAATAAGCAGCACAACATTTTTGTACATAATTTTCCTCATTTTAAAGGGATTTTGGGTGCCAAGAGGTGGGCCTCAAAAATTGACTTGTATTTCATGGGTTGCAACATTTTAGAACCACGAGGAAATGTGGAATTGGGAAAAAAAGAGAAATGGGGAAGGTTAAGGAGCATTTTTCGAAGGAAGGAAGGAAGGAAGGAAGGAAGGAAGGAAGGAAGGAAGGAAGGAAGGAAGGAAGGAAGGAAGGAAGGAAGGAAGAAGGAAGAAAGGAAGAAAGGAAGAAAGGAAGAAAGGAAGAAAGAAAGAAAGAAAGAAAGAAAGAAAGAAAGAAAGAAAGAAAGAAAGAAAGAAAAGAAAGAAAGAAAGAAAGTTGCGTTAACTTTAGCCTTATTCACATCTACACACAGGCTGTTATATGCCATGCTAGCTGTGCAAGGAGTTTCTTTAACTGGGGGCAAATGTGTAGTTTTCACCCAATTTAGCAACCTCTATGGTGACAAAGGCAGGTTTAACAGTCTTAATGCAAATAGGAATGCAAATGAGGTCAAGTATGAAGTAAATAAAATGGAAGTTTTGATGCCTGTGAAAGTTTTTTAACACACTTCCTGCAAAGTAAAGAACACAATCAATTTTTTTTATTCTTTGTTTCTCACAGACAATTCTGCAAGGTACAAGAGGAATTACACTACTAGCAAGCCTTTTTACATTTTACTGGAAGTAAAATCCATTCTGGAAAGCATCTGGAAATAAATTTTATATTTTGCACATAACACCCTCTTCTCAAGACTACTTGAAGAACCCCAGCCTGGTATTTTCTCTCCCAAATTGCCAGTAACAATATGGGTTCTGAATCACTGTAACACCAGTAATCTTTAGAAATGCAATTCTGAGGCAATAGTAGGTGACAGCCTTTGGTTGTGATCTAGAAGAAATTCCTATGAACTGTTGTAGCTCCAATCACTGAGCCTCAGACCAGCAGCTACTGCAGGGTGAACCCAGTTCTGTCAGCTCCTATGAAATTTGCTGTAGCTGAAAGCATGGCTTAGGGATTCAGGTTATTATTAATAAATTCAAAATTAATGAATTAAATAGAAAAATAGACAGACATTCGAATATTTAAAAATGTTTTCTGTCTTCTCACTAATCTAGCTAAAAGGACTTCATTTTATAGGTCAGTTGTATCAGCCTCTTTTGTGAGAAAAAATAAATATGTGGTAACCTATTTGGTGTTCACCTGCAAGGCAGAAGCTAGTAAAAAAAAAAAAAAAAAAAAAAAAAAAGACCGTTTTCTGAAGGTGGGAATTATAGATTTACTCATGTGCCTATAGTATCACTTCCTAATTTAAGTCTTTCACAATTAAGGAAAAAAAAGTCTCATTTATTATTATTACATCATTTTCAAAATGTGAATTCAAAATGTTCAAAGGATGAAGTTTGTTTTTTCTCCTGAATCTATTATTTTTTCTTTTAATTTTTAATTTTTTTCTTTAGATTTAACATACAATTCTTGCTGCTTAGTTAGAAATTCTCTAGATGTCACTCAGCAGCTCAGAATGGAAAGAATGAGGAAAATTAAAAGTTTTTCACTGAATAAGGGTTGAAAAGAAATTATTCCAAAGCATGTTTTACAATATTGAAACATTAGAATACTAACTGTTAAATCAAAAATATACTAGCACATCAAAAATGTTAGGAGAACTAAATAAATAACAATAAGAAACAACAGTAGAAAAACTAATGTAATCATGCCCCAAGGGAAAAGGTAATTAAAATGGGTATGTTTGTATCAAATGCTCTAGTCTCAAACTTCTTTTTAAAAGAAAAGGGAATAGTCACACAGATCTAAGACAGACTGTATTTGAAAAACAATGCTGCTCAGCACTGATACAATATTTAGAAACACATACTTGCATTTGCACTCTCAGTTGCAAGAAAATGCTACTTGCTCCTAAGCTACTTGTTCTTACTTGTTCCAGCTTTCTAAACTCTGGCAAATCTGATCATTTTATCTCAGCCTATCATCATTAGTTAACCCAGGACCTCATTTTTATAATGATGTACTGATGGAGGTGAACTGATCCTCTTTCAAATCAAAAGAAAACCAAGCACTTCTGAAATGACCTAAAATCTACTCACATCAGTGGAAGGACTTTCATTTCTTTAGACTTTTACCCAGAAAAATGGTAAGCAAAGAACAAATGGAGCTACTGGACTTGCTGTGCTGAAGTGCTAAAATGTGGCACAGAGGTACTTTAGGTACCTTTTTTTGCCTTTTCAGTAATGAAATGCAGCTGGCAGGGGCTTAAAAGCACTGATCTTCAGAAATGTGGTGTAAAACTCCTACCTGGGTACAACCTGGATCCAGCAGGTGAAAGCTCTGGGCACATGCCCCAGTTATTCAGCATTGCTCCCCACAGACAAGCTCCTCAACTACTCAGTCTTTATTTCTGAAATCTTTATTGATCTGGATCCAGTACAGTGAGAAAACACCTTAAACTCCTAAGATACTGCCAATGGACAATAAAGCCAACACACTCTTAACACAACAGATTTGTCCCTCACATGAGGAAAATCAATTTGTCCAATCACAGTTATAGAATCAGAGAATGGTCTGGGTAGGAAGGGACTCCAAAGACCATCTAGCTCCAGCTCTCCTGCCATGAGCAGGAACACTCACCACTAGACAAGATTGTTCAGACACCCATCCAGGCCAGCCTTAAATACTTGCAGGGATGGAGCCTCCACAGCTTCTCTTTGCAATCTATTCAAGTGCCTTGCCAGCCTCACAGCAAAGAACTTCCTCCTTATATCTACTCTAAACCTACTCTGAGTTTGAATCTGTTCCCTCTTGTCCTGTCACTACATGCTCTTGTAGAAAGTCTCTCTCCAGCTTCCTGGTAGGCTTCCTTCAGGTACTGGAAGGATGCAAAGCCTTCTCTTGCTGAACAAATCCAACTCTTAGACTTTCCTCATTGGAGAGGTGCTCCATCCCTCTAATCCACTTGGTGGATGCAGCCCTGCATCTGGGGTCTCACAGAGCAGAGCAGAGCAGAGCAAAGCAGAGCAGAGCAGAGCAGAGCAGAGGGGCAGAATCCCCTCCCTCCCCTGCTGCCCACGCTGCTCTGGATGCAGCTCAGCACGTTTGGCTCTCTGAGCTGTCAGTGCTAGTGGCTGGGTCATGTCCAGCCTCTCACCCCCCAGCACTTTTCACAGGGCTGCTCTGATCTGTTCATCCCCAGCCTGTGCTGGTACCAGGGCTGCCCAGCCCAGATGCAGAACCTTGCACCTGATCTTGCTACATCTCATGAGATTTCCATGGGCCACTTCTAGAGCTTGTTCAGGTCCCCCTGGATGGCATCCCAATTTTGAGGTGTGCCAACAGCACTGCTCAGCTGGGTGTCATCTGCAAAACTGCTGAGAGTGCACTCAATCCCTATGGCTTTCCTGAACAAAGGAGGCTGGAAAGGCATTCAACTAATTCCTGTAAAATCTAGGATCTGTTTCAAACAAACCAATATGCAATACTTTCTTGGTAAAGAGACATAATCCAGCAAAATAAAAATATTTGCATTGTATAAAAAGCCACGTGCATTATTTTCTTTGAAGGAAGTAAGGCAAGAACCACATGCCCTGTAGCCCTTAAGGAAAAGGGAAAAGCCATAATTATGTATATATTCAAAAGTTAGATGAAAAAAGTAAACAAATACTTTAACAGGTTGCTCAGAGAGGTGGTGGATGCCTCATCCCAGGAAACATTCAAGGTCAGGTTTGAATGGGACTCTGAACAACCTCATGTAGTGTAAAATGTTCCTGCTCATTGCAGGGAGCAGGACTGTATGACCTTTAAAGGTCCCTTCCAACCCAAAGTTTCCCATGTTTCTATTCCAGGAGGTGCTTTTTAATCTTTGGAGTTCTCTGAGAATGTTCTAGAATTTACCTTTAATTAAAGGAGGGCACTTTCCTACTTCATTCTACATAAATTATTCACATGAGCTCTGTATCTCGGTGATAGCACATTAACAGCTCTGTTATTTTATATAATTGCTGTACATAGGTAATCAGAATACATTAGTTGCAGAGATAATTATGGCAGTGTTTTGTGTTGTTAAGAGATGCTGGGAGCCTCAGCAGTGTGTTTTTGTGACATGCTGCATTTCATATGGATGGGGAGGAAATTGTGAAGAATTTCCTACGGCTCTGTATTTTTCAAGAAAGATTTTTCAACTCTAAGAAATAGATTAGTGACGGAATCTTTCTTTTCCAGGGGCTATCACATTAACAAAATCTTTTGTATTTAGGAAAATGTTTCCTTATTTTGTGGGTTTAAGCAACACTGCAAACATATTTTGTGGCCCATGTGTTATTACTTTAAGGAGTAATTCACTAGAGAGCCCCTTTATCAGTGTATACACACATGCACTGCTATAAACCACTAGGAGTACAGGGAAAACTTGAATTCCTAGATTTAAATTTCAGAAACACAGATTTTCCTTTGTTTCTATATAGATTTTTTGGTTTTTTTTTCCTTTCCCAGAGACAACATTTTATAACAAATAGTTATCTGCCCAAGAATTGAAGGAATTCTACTAGCTCTAGTTTTCCTTTCATTTGAAAAGTTCAGATGGCAAAAATCCATCAGAAATGTTGCACTCCATACTAATGCATATGCTAGCAGGTATCACCCCAATTTGTGCAGCGTTTCTTCACTCATTTTTTCTGCAGTGCCAACTATTTTCTGTGAGATGGAGACTGTTTTCACCAATAAGCAATTAACATATTGGTGAAACATTGGATCAAATGAAACCTGGTATGTGAATTTGACACTAGTTTACAACAGCCTGCAACTAAAGGATGAATTTCACCTGTGTCCATTGTGATATATTCTATTGTTTTAAACTTATATCAAGTATTTTCTGGCAAAAGCCAATGAGAAACATCTCACAGGTCTTATATTCTATCTTCTTAGAAGTGAAAGCTGATTTAAATACATCCAGCATTTAAATATATCAAAGATTACTTTTTTCCAGACATCCATGTATTAATATGCATACATTAAATACTTTCAGTTTAGCAGGCAATGGCTAAGAATCTATTAAATGGACAAATAACACAGCACATGGTGCTTAAAACACATAATTATATTAAATATATTTTAAATTATCTGTTTCCATTTATGGTGAGAAGAATCTCTTTAGAATTAAAGTAGCTTTGGGGATTGATTTGGTTTGCTTTGGAAATCTATCAGAAGGTTTCCTAGAGCTGAAAAATCAAAATCCCCACGCAGCAGTTCACAAAGTATGTAAGGATTTAATATCTGCCTGAGTTTTAGGCACTCCCCTTTCAAAGCATGACTGCACTTGCATTTTAAGAGGAAAAACAAAACATCAAAAATAGAAAAAAACACCTTCGTATTTTATGTATTAAATACTTTCAATGTAAGTTGCTTGGATTTTTTTGTCATGACCCAGCACTTAATAAGCATTTTCTGGTGTTTACAGATTCATCTATAAACTTTTATGCTCATTAGATATCCTATATTTTCCACTAGCTTTGAGGTTCAGCACCAGGTGCAGAAACTGACCCTATTCTGTTATTATCTGGGGTGTATTTTATTTATTTTCAAAGGCTGGGAATCAAAAATTAACATTTATGACTTCAAGAGGAAACAGAAGGGTAATAAAGATGATGAGGATAGATTTCTTACTGATTCAGTAACTGAAAATTCAAAAATGCTTTGCATGTTATATATTTGTGACCTTGAAAGTCGTAGCTTGAAGCCACTACATTTGTTCAGGTTCACCACACACACTTGATCTGTTGAAGCACTGACTCATGATATTAAGGTGTGATGAGTATATAAAGACCATTTGCTATGGAATTAGGCAGACTACAGAGGTTATAAAGAAGGCTAATTTATGGCTGATATAACTGGACTGGGGCTGGAACTCTTCTGACATCATTACCATTGTAGCTAGACTGCAAGAATATATTGAAAAGAGTTAGTAGTGATAAAAAAGCCAGACAGTAATTTGATGGGGTTTTGCTTTCACTTCAACCAAAAAATGCTTTGGAAAAAAAAATAAATTTGAAAAACTGTGTTCTACTGAATGCTCTCCCTTCCCTTCATAGTATAAGTGATCAAGTGAGTGCTTTTTTACTTTAACTGTTTTTCATGCATTTCTTTCCAAAGAAAAGAGCAACAGATCAAATATGAGATTGCTTTTACTAAGTAATGACAGTATCTATTTTTGTATTAATCTGAAAATGGCCAAGTGTGACTATGGCATTGTTGCAATGTACTGATGTCTGCAAGTTAATTAAACATAAATGACTTAATATTACTAATCTGCATTTAAATCTTATCACAGTAAATAACATGAACCAATTTTGTTATTTTAGCAGTGTATTCCAGACTCAGTTCCATTTAGCTTTTTAGACTTAATCACAACTATTTGATACAGCACTTTTGCATATTAAATATTGTGATTTTTCAACAAAGTACACAGTTCCTTTCTGTGTACCTTATTACAAAAAAAATGGAAAAGCTATTTTTTTAAAATCAACTTTACTGGTTTTACACTTCTACTCCTTTAATATCTGGGGCCCCAACATAAGAGGGACATGGACCTCTTGGAGTGAATCACAAAGATGCTTAAAGAGCTATGAAGACAGGCTGAGAGAGCAGGGGCAAGGAAAGTCTGGGAGACCTTACTGTAACCTTTGAAAGGAGCTTATAAGGAAATGGGGACAAATGTTTTAGTCAGGCTGGTAGCAATAGAACAAGGGGTAATGGCTTGAAATTAGAAGAGTCTAGATTCAGACTGGATACAAGGAGGATTTTTTTTTTTTTTATGAGAGTGGTGAAACATCGGCACAGGTTGCCTAAAGAGGTGTTGAGTGCTGGAAATATTCAGGGTCAGGTTGGATGGGACTCTGAGCAACCTGATCTTGTTGAGGATGTCCCTGTTCATTGCAGGAGAGTTGGAAGAGATGTCCTTTAAGAGTCCCTTCAAACCCAGACCATTGTATGATTCTACAATCCTATTAATTTCTCTGTGACTCCATGTGATGAGGTCTTCAGTTTGTGCAGAACTGAGGTTAGACTGTTCCAAGAAACTTGAGTGAATCAGTCCCATGTGTTAAATAAGTTTTATAAGAAATCCTCATACTTTTAATCCTAAAGGATCACCATGGTAGTGTAAAACATGGCTATTCATATCTTCATAGCCACTTCAGGAGCACAACTCAATGTGTTACCACAACAATTTGCTTTCACAGATCTGAATAATAACTGCATTTTTTCAGAGTTATCAAAGCATTGGGGTAATTGCAGTGCAGGGCCATAATATGAGCTAGAAAAGAATTGCCAGCATTAATTTTTGCCAGAACTTTGCAATGCTAGCATTTCTTTATTAGAGGAGACAAGACAGCATAATGTATAAGAACACATTGATTTCTCCAGTTTCATTAAAAAGCATGGAGGATGCATTCTGGAGGACAAACTGACCATTCCTCTTGACTTTGCAGCACAATGACAGGTGGGATTTATGGCCTGCTAAAGTGATGGATGGGGGAAAGCTTTGGCTCTCTGGATGAGCTGCTGACACCTTGGGGGTGCCCTCACACCTCCAGTGCCCCCCTGTTCTCCATCCCATTCCCCAGAGGCAGCATGGAGCTGCTCTGTATCATGCTCCTCATGTCCTGTAGACTCAGAAGTGCTGTCCCTTACAGAGGGGAACTGTTACACAAGAGTTCACAGAGTTCTGTGAAGCTTTATGAGGACAGTCCATATGCCTTAAAGTGTGGGATGCTGTGGACCTGGAGACAGAGCATCACCATATCTGTTATCCATAGAGCACAATGTCAGAGTGAGCAGAGAATAGAAGCTGTTCAGGTGGCAAAGCTGTGACATAGAGATGTGGTGGAGGGGTCAGGTTTGCTCCCCAGACAACAGCAGCATCATGTACCACATGCAGAACTCTATCTTTCCATGTAGCTTAGAGTCTGGAATAATTTGGTTTGTAAAGGCACTATGGCCAGTAGAAAAAATAAATGGCAATTTATGAGGATAAGCTTCCAACTAGAGTTTGAAAATGCAAGTGATTTCTCAACTGATTATTAAATTGATTAGCTTAACTAGGCTATTAATCTACCAGCTGTGAAGCTTTTCAAGGTTCTTCAGCGATGCCTGATCTAATCTATCTCACTTTTCTTGCAAATGTGACATGACTATACTCACTGGATGAATAGTTACTGGCTCACTCATTTCTGTCTCTTGAAAACTACTTGGGTGCACTTCTCTAGTAAATTGACACCAATATGGACAGATCCTCATAAAGTATAAGCAGAGAGTGACAAAAAGACCTCATCCAAATTGTATAAAAATAAACTGGCTATTGATTCTTTCCATAAAAGATAAAGATGTAACAAAAGAGTTTGAATAGCCAAAGGTATCCAAGGTCAGACTCCTCCTTTAAGCTTGATTCAGACTGTTGTGTTTGGGTTCTGTTCAGATTTGTGTGAAACTATGTACCTATGAGCCACAATGCTTTGGCAGTAAAATGAAATTAAGTGTCCATCTGCCTTAGCTTGGGCTCTTATTTCTTGCTAATAAAACTCCTCTCAGCAGAGAGCTGATAATTCTCATTTGCCCACAGTTGCTTTCTGACAGATGCAGACAATTTTTGAGCTCTGCTGATCACCTTCCAGTCCTTCCCATATCAAACCAACAGTAAATGAAGCTGTAAGTGTATGTACAAAGGAAAAGTAAATGTGTTACACTTCAGCTGGAATGCAATATTTATCAGTGATAAATCCTGGAAAAAGTAAAGGTTTTCTGAGGTTATAGTGATGGTTACAACAACTTTTCCCTACATCATGAGTACAACAGGCAGGCTGTGCATGAGAAGTGAGAGGCAAAGAGTGTAAAAGAGAAGAGAAAGCAGCATGAAAAGCCTCATCACATCATCATGCTATATTGGAATCTGAAACTATGAAAGAGGTTATGCCAATTGACACCTTCCAAAATGCTTCTGCATTGCCTCAGCAGCTCAGGTCTGTCCTGAGTGCTGTCATGTCCCACTCCTTCATGGAGAAACAGGTCTGAGAATGTGCATCCCCCTCAGGCAGCACTGCCCTGGGACCTTGAAATCCTGTCACCACTACAGCAGAAACTGCTAAGAAATTCTGCCTTTAAAGCAGGCAACAACACATACACTCAACACTATTTTTAAAATCATGCCAATTAAAGGCCCAAAATAGAAAACATGATGATGATTTTAAATCTCAACAAAACAAATCAAGCACATCATAAATTGCAGATGCTAAAATACATAAATTACAGTGGAAGGTATCTGCACTCCTCTCTGCAGAAAGCAGGATGCATAGCCTACACAGTAAATAAAATATTCTAAAGCATTTCATTCATACAGAATACAAGATTGTCTCAGGGCAAAAGTTTTGGGTATATAAACACATAAAATCTTTTAAAGTATTATTTATTTATAAAGTCTGATCCAGGAAAGACCATGTCTTAAAATACAATTCCAGACAAACAAAGTTCGAGTTCCAGACAAAAAAAAAGTTCAGGTTTATATGAGGCAAGTCAGCTAAAATGGAAATTTGATGAAAGCAAAATGTTTTGTGATTTAACCCCAGCCAGCAACTAAGTCCCACAGAACCACTTGATCACCCCCACCCCAGTGGAATAGGTAAGAGAGAGAAAATTTGTGGGTTGGAATACACGGCTTACATAGGAGAAGAAGAAGAAAGAAGGAGGAAGGAGGAGGAAGGAGGAGGAAGGAGGAGGAAGGAGGAGGAAGGAGGAGGAAGGAGGAGGAAGGAGGAGGAAGGAGGAGGAGGAGGAGGAGGAGGAGGAGGAGGAGGAGGAGGAGGAGGAGGAGGAGGAGGAGGAGGAGAAGGAGAAGGAGAAGGAGAAGGAGAAGGAGGAAGGAGGAAGGAGGAAGGAGGAGGAGGAGAAGGAGGAGAAGGAGGAGAAGGAGGAGAAGGAGGAGAAGGAGGAGAAGGAGGAGAAGAAAACAGAAGACTCAATAATAGTATTAACAATAACAATAATAAATTCGAATATGCAAAACTAGTGATGCACCATGCTATTGCTCAGCACTCACCCACCAATGCCCAGCCAGGGCCCCAGCAGCAGCAGTTCCCCCAGCCAGCTTTCCCCACAGTTTATACACAGAGCATGCCACTGCATGTTATGAAATACCCCTTTGGTCAGCTCTGGTCAGCTGTCCTGGCTGTGTCCCCTCCCAGCTCCTTGTGCCTCCCCAGCCTTCTCTCTGGCAGGGCATGAGAAGCTGAAAAGTCCTTGACCTGCTATAAACACTACATAGCAACAACCAAAAGCATCACTGTGTTATCAACACAAGTCTCCACCTAAATCCAAAACACAGCATTCTTCCTGCTACCAGGAAGAAAAGAAATTCTACACCAGCTGAAACCAGGAGATGTTTATACAAGAGGAATTTTAAGAGCTAGAATTCAAAACATAAAATTTGTTCCTAATTGCTCATTGTTGCAGATCTATAAAGCTCACTGAAAAGCCTGGAAGGTTCTATTGCAGTAGATTAAATTTTAAATCAAGTGCATACACAACCACTGAAAAAGTAATGCATAAAACATAATGAGAATAGGTATCACCAGGAATGAAATCTAAACTGCATTTTGATGTATAAATTCATAGACTCAGCACAATTAAAAAAAAAACAAAACAAAAACCACCCAAAAACTGGAGGTCCAAACTAGCAACTAGACTCAAATATTGCCCCAAAATTGTTACAACAGATGAATACATGTGTGGATCTGTGGTTTCTCTATTGCCTATGTCTGGTTTTAAATATTGATTTCAACGTTAAAGCTGAGTGTAGTGTCATAACACAATAAAACATTCACTTGTAGCATGGTGAGCAATTTTATCCCTACAAAGGAAAATTTAGGCTACCAGTTTTCTATCCTAAGAATAATTTTATTTCAATGGAGGAATTCTACATTAACTTACATAATACTTATATATTACTTAACTTCAGTCAGGATTTAACTATTTAACAGCCTCTTTGTACTCTTCATTTGGAAGGGTATTTCTCCACTGTACAAATGGAAATTGTAGATCTGTTATCCCTTTTTCAATAATAGGAAGGAACTAGGGGAAAAAATGCAAAAACATATACACAGAGAGACTTGAGGGCAAGAGCAAAGTTTATGGATCCCAAAAAAATCTGATATAACACCACCAGATTACTTCTAGAATCCCAACAGAGTTGGGTTAGAAAATCTCAGGTAAATGGCTTTATGAGCCAAGCAAAACCAGGTATCCCCTGGTAAAGATATTTCTATTTTACCTCCACAAAACTACCAGAAAACAAATTAATATGAAGCTTTACCAGCTAATATATATATTAAAAGATGCAGTTATTGGACAGATAAAATGAGCTCAAGCTTTTTCCATTGCTAATGGAATATACACACATTTAGGGAAAAAATATGGAACTTTGTTGACTCAGATATATTTAAACCAAGTGCACCAGATTTCCCTTTATCTATGTTCTTTGAGGGATGCAGTATATAATCCTAACATGAATGGATCTTCAAAAATCCTTTCCAGCAAGTTACTCTTTGGAATTCAGGGTATTCCATGGTGCTCTATTTGTCCCAGTTATGAATTTTAGGAGCACAGCAATGGCTTCCCTTAACAGTGCAAAACTGCTAACAGGGGTGCTGACAGGCTGTCAGCTCCAAATGGCACTGGCACCACGGGATTCCTGGAGTCTCTGAATCAAACTCTGATTTCAGCAGTACTAACTTTATCCTCCATGAGTCAGTTTTGTTGAGGGTAGTCACTCTTAGGAGTCATGAGTATTAATTTAAAGAGGCCCAACACTATTGTTGATTTGCTGCTGCAGCACCTCAGTTTAATACTGCAATACTGTGCTCTGAATGGGACATGAAGTGACAGGACCATTACTTTGCTCAGTTCTCTCACTGCTGTCAGTCAAAAAGAGTGAACATACTGCTCTGAATATCACAAAATGCATGATTTTGTCTCCATATCTTATCCATTGAGTATTGCAAAGTCATGAGTTAAAGTGCTCTTATGAAAGTTGAACACGAGTGGCATAATTTTAGATTTTAAAAAATGAAACTGTTGAGGTTTCAAAAGATTAAAGAGGTGGTGAGGAGAAGAGGAAAACCATCTATCCAAAGCTGTGGGGCCCAGGCTACCATTTACTTGGCACTGAAAAAAAAAAATTATAGAACATAATGATTTAACTATAAAAAGGACTCTGGTGTAAACATTCTGAGATAAAGAAGAATAACTGCACCTTCCATCATATTGAAGACCAATCTATACAGACATATATGGTATTTTATTGGAATTATTGTGCAGCATATGGCAAGGAGTTGTTGCAATTTTTCTTTCAATTGTTACACAGATTTTACCATTTTTCTTTTTGAAAACATGTTGCACTATTTAGACTGTCAAAAACTACTATTTGTTTATACAGTTGTAAAGAACTAAGAAAAAAGGTCACGGGGGGAAAGGAGGTAATAGTAAGTCAAGAAGAAAACCAAGAAAATTTCAGTGAAGAGATCAACTGTTTATTCTAAACCAGACAAAAAAACTCCACCTCATTTCCAGTCTGAAACATGCCTGAAAACATAAGACTGCTAACTAACATGATTGCTAACACTGGAATTAGTTATGTCCTGATCAGAATTCCTAGAAAGAATGGACTGCCATGAATTGTTTCAATAGGTATATATGAAGTCTGAAAATATAAAGATGGCTTGTCTAGAATTTTTTATCTGTCTAGTCATCACAGCATTCCATGAAAAGAGCATTACGTGGGATGAAGAAAGACTTGGAGAAAGTGCAGCATTACTACAAGTTGTGGGCGAGAAAATTTGGAGATTATTAATTTTCTGAGGAATGTGAAAGTTCTGTCATATATGTGTGTGCACACCTAATACACACAGGCACAAAGCTGCACCTTGGAAGACCAATGCCCCAGGTCCAGCCCCTGGTTATCATGGGGATGAAAACAAATTTTCAGTGAGATTAAATTGGCATGGGAGTATGGACATTAGGTCACCCACATTTTATAGTTATGGAGTGCTATGGGCACTGTTTAAACCTGGGACAGACTGCTGTCCAAGGTACAATGTTTTTTGGGTTACCTGCTTCACAGCTGTGGTGAGCTGTGTCACAATCAGCCAAGGAACTGTGCTGGTACAGGAGTCATCACATACCTTAACCCCCAGGTGATACCTGGCTGCTTTCCTGGCATCCTGCACCCATCCACCCAGGCTTACACCACAATTCCACCTCCTGGCTCGTAACCTCTCCCAGAGCCCTTGTGCCCATCAGCTGCCCATGCACAGGGCTGGTGCTCATTGTCATTCTTGACAATATAAAATTTGACATGCAGTGCATGGTCATGCAGATTGGTCCCAAATCTCACAGCTTCCAAAACAGCAGTGATGGAAAAGGTTCTGGGAAAAACCTAGCTCTGCTGGCTGGGGGTCATGACTGTTCCAGAGAATGGCACATTGCCCTGGGCAGGTTTATGCCTCCATTTTGAAATTACACTCCCAACTTCTTTCTATTCATCTGTGGTCAAATACAGTCTGACCCTTAAATGTTTTATGCAGGAGATTTTAAAAAATATATTTAGTGGGCCTGTAGCCTAGCTTTTCTTTTCATAATGCAGCAGGAAAAGGGAAGTACCTCCAATGAGATTGCAATGCCATCCACGTTCTTAAAATGTTCTATATTAAATTGACTATTAAGTCAAAAATACCATGCTTTGCCAATAAGTTATTAAATGTCTGAAAAAGTATATGCCGTTTTAAGGAAGCTATTACAGACAAAACCACACGGTACCTCATACTTCAAAGTTCTTTTAAAAAAAGACCAATTATTTTGCCAGCTTCATTGTGGAAATCCAGAGCACCTCTGCCTGTTTCTCTGAGCCTGTTGCTGGGCCCCTCACTGGCTGGTTGAGCTGATTAGAGTCTACAGGAGCCCCCTGTTGAACCCAACAAGGACTGAATTTCAGCTATAGTTTAGTGCAAAATTATTGGGTTGGTCAGGCAAGGACCCACACCAGGACAGAATTAGCCAGTAATACCCAATCCTCATTAGTGCATGTGAATTTTTGGTAATGCTAACCAATACTAGGCCAGGGTAGCTCCATTGCAATGATCTCTAGTTCTCTCCCCACTGCACAGGCTGGAATTCCTTTCCCCATCTGCCTCCCACTGCTCGCAGCCACTGCTGGAATCCCACTGCAGCAGTTGCTTCTCTTGTCTTGTGCCTCTTTTTCCTGAGAAACATCACATTTCTGGCAAATTGTTGACATCATAACTGGGTGCCCAAGAAGAGCTTGTTCTGTTGGAGAGGACACATTATAGCCTGAACAAAAATTCTGGTACGTGCATGTCTTTGCCAAAGTCGTAGGAAATGTCTCTCCACATCTGACCTACTGTACTTAAACATCAGACAAATTGATTAAACTTTCTTTCCTCAGACTGAAAAACAGTCTGTAACTGCTTGGAGATGTTGATTTTGCACCAAGGGGTTCTTCTCCATTTTATGTCTTTACAGCCTTCAGTAGTTTTAAAACCCAAATCTACAATGAAGAGCAAGTATATGAAATAATAACTCACTGGAGTTTATGTCCACCTCTGGTCACAATCTCCAAAAAAGGAAGGCAAAACAATTGCAAAAGCCTGCAAGACAGTATCTCTCTTGAATGTATTCTCTCTGTAATTCCATAGGGAGACATCACCAACAGTTAGCAATATCTCTCATTCCATGCTGCTCATTTTCTCCAAACTCACAAAAGTGCTCTAAAAAATGTCCTAGGATGCATCTTATTCGCCTTATGTAAGAAATGCAGGTGTTTCTTTTTTCCACAAAAATTAGTGCAACAGGAAAAGGGAGTACACTAAAAACCATTTCTAATTGAAAATTTAGGTACAAAGTAAAAAAAAAACAACATATTTCCAGAATTATAGAAGTGAGGATTTTGCTTAGAAATATTTCTGTAACCAAATGTCAAAAGATAAACATGTAGAAATGAAAAATAAGGTCTTTTTTCAGTGTAGTGGAAGCTTTTAGTTCTTTGCTTCTTGAAATAATAGAAGAGCTGATAGAGTTAGAAAAATGTTATTCCTTACATGAACCTGAATAGCCATGAGATACTGCCATTGAACTTAGATTTAATGAGTCAAAAAGTGTGGAAAGATTCAGAAATATTGAGTTGCTTCTCAGATTAAAGTTTGTTGATTCTTCTTATTCTTTGGTAATTTTAATATTAAGTAATTACTTTAAAATTAAATGAGAAGCAGGACAGCAGACACTGCCCCAGAGTCAGGTAACTTTGGCATCACTGCATACCCACTTTCTCTTCCCAGAGATTTTGTTGAAATAACCTGTCACTCCTCCTCTAGGGTCTTTTTTCTTTTCTTAGTGTTTTTTCCATTCAGTCACTATCAGAGTTCATTGCTGTTGAGCATTCTAAAGTAATTTTGAAATAAACATGGTTCAAACCAAATTGGTCTGAATGATACCTCATCCTGAAACATCAAAAAACAAAGAAAACATCTCTCTTCCACAATCCTGTGTGAACAGCCACAATCTTTTCTTACTAATCTTTGAACTACCAACCATAGAACAACAAAGCAAAATAATTTCTTCTACAAAATTGAATATAAGTACCTTTTAAAATCTCAAGGATGGTCAACCTGTGATACATGAACCAAATCAAGGCTGCTAGAAATACTCTTACACCTCACCCTCCTCTTTTCTCAGTAGGATTGGAGGAAGGCAAACTATGTTACATAGAAAAGAAATCTGCACACAATAGTCAGTCTGTCAAGGTGTGTAGTGCCACACACTGGCTGGGCTACTTCTGATGTAACTAAAATGTTTGGCTATTGTAATTTCTAAATAAAATCCTCCAAAAGTCAGCTTAGATCACAGGTCTGTGTGGTTCAGAATGCTATTTTTCATAGATATCCCTCTTGATGTTATCCTCAAATTTAAACAGAAGAAAAACAGAATTTGTCTAATTTTCAGGGAAAAACACAAACAAACACACAAACACAAAAACCCCAGACTGTTGTTTCTAGGGTTTTTTATGCAGATTTGTGAAAAAGTATTTTCCTTTAAATTCTTCTCATGGAAATAGGAACCAAAAAATTTCAAACACTACCAAGCCTGACAGAGTTCAAGAAGCTTTTGGACAATGCTCTCAGGCACTGAGATGGAGTGACCCTTGGAGCTGTTCAGTGCAGGGCCAGGATTTGGACTTGATGATTCTGATGGGTCCATTCCAACTCAGGGTACCCTGTGATTCCAGGAAACTCTCTACATGCATACATATCAGCAAGCTGGAGTCACATTAGAAGGTTTTCCCCTGTGGGAAAGTTGATTTTTTAAAAATTTTTAATATTAAACATTATATTTGAGATACAATTTAAAAAAAAAAAAAAAACAGCCTTCTGACAGCAAATATTGAGAAATTAAAGCATTCCTGTATATGGAAGAAACAAATTGGCCAGAGTTATGTAACAGAGAAAAGGTGATGCAGCTGGGGCAGCTGAAATTTTTGCTTATGGGAAAAGAAATTTCTCAGTTTATTTTGTTCTTAATGGATAATTTATCTTAATGCAAGTTTTCTCAAGTGCTTTCCAACAGACACTGTCATTCCTGGAAATTACAGTCAAGAAAATTGCTGCTTTAACAATTCAGCCAATTTCTGAATCTTCTGGTGATTGAGCTAGCTGCAGATTGATTACTGATCACTCCAACAGCTCAGTGCATCTGTGGCCATGATGACCCTACAGAGACATTGCTCCAGGTCCCCTTGAGGTGTCAGCAGGGAGGCAGAGGTGACTCAGCCAAGCCAAAACTCACAATCCACTGTGATCCTGATGGATGGTTTGCCTTTCATAGTGTCTAGTGCCATGCTGGAGATGAAGCTGTGTTCCTGGGATACTTAGGGCAAAGTCAGCTATGCTCAATTTATCAGACAGTTCATCCAAAGACATAAAATAATATAGAGTGGTAGAGATTTAGGGGAGACTGATGTAAATATATCTGGTATTCATGTACTTGCTAAGAGGCAAAACCATCTGCCTAGGTCACCTTAGGGTACACCTGGGAAGAGCTTGGTGTTCATCACAAGCAAGAAAACATGCCAAAAAGAAACATTATTGAAGGCTCTGGAATACAACTATTTTAAGGAGGTGATGGCTAGGTAGCAAAGTGAGTGCAGTTTCCTTGGCCCTCCTTCACCCTTTCCACAAGAAATCTCCTAGTTTCTTTCCAGAAAGTTCCGATAATAATGCAGATAAAAGTCAAGACCCACTCCTTGTGTCTTTCACCTACAGTTTGCAGAAGTGGTGAAGAAATAAAGGAATTAGGTTTTACTTATATTTAGCAGCTTTTAACAGAGGTACAATGAATCATCAGCTGCATTTCAGGAGAGAGTATCTGAAGTGCAAATACCAGGGTGCAACTTCTGACACTTCAAATTTTAATCAGGGCAGGAGGTGTTATTTTTTTTTAATTATTTTCCTGTGTTGAGTTAGAAGATTGTTGAGTGGTATGATTTTTGCTGAGCCTTGCCCCAAGGTCTTCTCAGGTTGAAATCTTTTTAAGTCTCCTTTGCCATTAACAGGAACTCCAAGTACAGAATTAAAACACTGACAAAGTCACCAAAATGTTTCTAGATGAAAAAAAAAAAAAGTTTAACTAGGAAGGTGTGAACATTTCTTCATCTAAAGTCTCTTGCAAAGTAGGAAAGAATGAAAACTCTCATTACCATCAACATTTGCCCAAAGCTAGCCTAACTCAGTAATTAGAAGTAATGCTCATTGCTTTTATATAGAGCTGACATTGACACTCAGTGTAATTTCAGTACAAAGTGCAGCAAAAATCCTCCTTTTCTAAAAGAGTTTGTTTGTTGCAGTGCTGATTCAGCTTCTCTAATTCTATGGGTTGATTACCTTCAGTCAGAGCTTATTTGGGATAACTTAATAATAAAACAGTTACAGGGTAAAAAGCAAAAACTGTAGGATTCCCATCAGGAATAATTTAGGTTTTTCTACAGACCCCTTAGGGCATAAATTAACACTCAGCTCCAGTTTCTGTAAAATAGTGCCCAATGGTCAATGTACTGGAAACATGTCAATATATTATATTAGTTCCTGAAATCTGTACTTGATGTCATGTCTTAAGGTAAATTCAGTTGTTCAAGGACATTTATGATCTTTTCCTATGACTTCAAAAGACAAACACACACTAGAATAACATTGGCTTTTTTATTTATTTATTTTTTTTAACTTCCATTTTGGAAAAAGACTATAAAATAATTTCATAGAATCACAGAATATCCTGAGTTGGAAAGGTGAACTAGGATCATTGAAAACCAACTCCTGGCCCTGCACAGGACACCTCAAGAGTCACACATGTGCCCAAGAACATTGTCCAAACACTTCTTGAACTCTGTCAGGCTGGTGCCCAGCCACCCAAGAGTAAGGAACCCTTTTCTAATATCCAACCTAATCTTCCCCTGACAGCTTCATGCAGTTCCTTCTGGTACTGTCATGAGCCAACAAAGAGTGTGGGCCCCTCCACTTCTGCTCATTAAGAGCTTGGAAACCCTGATGTGATCTCCACTCAGCCTCCTCTTTCCCTGGCTCAACAGACTATGTGGCCTCACCTGCTCCTTGTATGGCTCACTCTTTGTAAACTCTGAGATAAGAAAATCCTGTATATAAAAGAAATACTTTCTGCGTGTCTGTAAACAACATGAAGCATCTGTATAGCATCTGTATTATCATTTATATGGCAATAAAAGAAAAGTAACTTTTCAGTCAGGTGTAACAGCATCAACATTTTCTGTTATCATCAGATAAATATTCAAAAGTTTCTCACAGATGTAGGATTTCTTATATTGGTTTAACTAATGGAAGACTACAATACACATAAGTCACTATATTTTTAATAATAATAAGGCAACTGAGCATCTCCCAACTAAAGCAGTACCCAGAGGTACTCTCACTCATTTCTGTCATTTCTGCAGATTTTATACCAATGTTGTGACCATTTCCATCACCTGGTAACTATGAGACTCTTCTGTTTACTGTGTTTCAGTGCTGTGGGTCCCAACAAGAAAGATGCTGGGACAAATTCAATGGTGGTCCAAAAAGATGATGAGTGGCTTAGAGCACCTGATATTGAGAGGTTGAGAGAGGAGTTTGAACAGCCTGGAGAAAACAGAATTCACCAGACAAAAAGAATAACAGGGGTGGTCAAGCCCTGGAACAGGTCACCTGGAGAGGTTGTGAAGTCCCTCTCCTTGGACATATTCAACACTGCACTGGGCAAGGCTCATCTAACTTTGACTGGATGTAATTTCAGAATTCAAAGTTGTTTCTACTTTGGCTGGGCATTGCAGCAGATAACCTCCAGAGATCCATTTCAACCTAAATTTTTATACAATGCTAGGATTTTTCAGAAAAGAAGAATTTTAATATTTCCTTTTAGCCTGAAGGACTATACTTGGTAAATTTTTTTACTTTTTTTTCAAGAGGTAAATGTTATAAAATCACTTCATCAGCCTAGGAAAAAAAATCTTTGTCAGTGGAATTTAAAATCTGAAAATATTTCTGACTTTCACACATTGTTTTTTTCTTTAAAGAAAAAAAGATATATTTCGACAACAGTATCACGGGGAGTGATATTTTCATTGCACAGCAAAATATCCACAAAAACCAAAAATTTTTATGATAAAATAATTACAGAGGAAAAAAAATGAAAGCCTCTTCACTTCAGGCATTGTTCTGAGTCACTGGAAATATTGGTATTCAAATTTTTCAACAGTCCTGCCAAAATAAGGAAACAATGAAAGAGTATTTGTATAAATTACATCCTGCTAGGCTTAACATAAAATACAAACCCAAGAAACAGACCCTGCAGAAAGAGTTGCTTTTATGAATAAAGTTTTGCAGATTGTTCTAACAGTCAGTGAGCTCCATTTCTGAACACGAGTAAAATAGTGACGATGCAGATCTTGCACCACTGCATTTCAGGGAAGCCAAGATCTCTGAGAATCAGTGGCAAGTCCTATATTTGCAAAGCAGATGAAGCATTTCCCTTAACTCCCAGATGTCCCAAATTCAGGTTTCTCTCCATGAACTGCTGTAGAAGGAAGGATGACCTACATGACCTACAGAAGGTTTTTCCATGTATTGACAGTGCACATTGTATGCTGAAGGCTGCTCAGTGCAGGTGTTGGGGTTTTTCAGACACAGGCGGGGGCTCATACCACACCAATTCTGATGGACAGTACAGAGCCCAGCATGACAGTCACTGACTCCTGGTCAGCTGCAAGCAGAAAATAAAAGTCCTGACAGGAAAGAACAAGAGAAGAGCCTTAATGAAATATCCGCAGAGTTGCAATCTAAGGTGAGCCGTGTTCTCTTTTGCCCTGGAGCTACCAAGATCTCATTAGTGACCAACAGTACAAATAATCAACATCTGCTGCACTACAGCCAAATCCTCTCTTTCCCAGGTTACAAAGGCTGCCCTCCTTCATGCAGGCAACGTTTAATTGGTAACCACTTCCAGACCTAAACAGGACACAGCCTCAGTTCTAGTTGGAGATAGTTTAATGTTTGTTTATATTTATCTCTTCATTTTCCCAGTCCACCTGATGGTGGAAGAAAACCAAGAGCCATCTGGACCCCTGGACACTGAGCTTGGCATGACATTAATGATGGGTTGCTCATGGAGCACCTCCAGAAGCATTGGCCAGATGAGTGCACTGTGTGGTACAGGAATGATCTCTGGAAAAGCTCAAGCTGCAGGGAGAGGAAGGGGGCGATGGCAGTCCTGACATCAGGATTCCCTCCATGATTTCCCAACACTGGGCAAATCCATGTCTGAGGAGGCCACATTTAGCTCCATCTGCCACAAAGCTCTTAGCTTGGGTTTCCGTGCGCTCAGCCTGCTGTCAGTGCAGAGTCTGGAGCTCTGCCATGTGGGAAGGAGGAGCCCATTGCAGTGGGAAAATAATTTCCATATCTCCAGAAGCCAGCATTTCCCATGCCACAGGGAAGAACATTAGCCTATCTGTTCCATTCGTTATTTTAAATAATGCAGAAATGAAAGGAGCTTAATACCCAGAATCCCTTTTTTACAATTCCTGCCATTTTAATTGCCCAGTTTAAGCCATTTTCTCTAGGTTGCTGCAGACAAAGAAATTGAAAAAATAATGTGTAAAATAGATATGTCTGTTTAATAGGTGTTTAAATTAGAAAAAAATATCTTTATCTAAAAATAGCATAACAAGTCAGTTACGGCAAAAACAGTGATGAAAAGAAAACAGCATTTAATGATGTTTTGTTTAATTGTCTTTTCTTGCAGTCATGATGAATAGAAATCCTCCTCTAAAAGGAAAAAAAAAATCTTAAATCATCATCTATTTCCATTAGCTGGGGAAATCAGAAGAAAAATTAAATTGCTATGGAATAATATGGTCCATGTTCAAAGCCCAATATTAAGGAATGGGGTAAAAAGGAATTCTTTGAGTTTTGTATTTTAATATGTTCATTGTAATTAAGAAAAAAAAAAAAAAAAAAAGAGAAGGGACTTTACTTGAAATGTTGTAACTCAAATGTGCCCAAGTCAACCAGCTGCTTTTTTAGCTCAAAACAGAACGAAGTGAGACAAAAGGTGTATAGTTGATGTCAAATGCTGCTGGCATTTTGTCACATTTATAAGTCTTAATTTACATATATGCACCTACTTGCACTTTATAGGTGTGGAGGTCAATTATTGCAAGCATAATTAACATCTTACTGCCAAAATATGTTAAGCTATTAAGGCAAAATGAAGATTAGAATAACAGAGCGTGATAACTAAATGCTCTGTTAAAGGATGAGTAATAAAATCTTGGATCTGAAAATCCTGGCTCATTTAGAATATTGTTGGTTCCAAGAAAGAAAACTATTCGACTTAATAAAATCAGAAGTAGTAAAAATTACAGAATTCTGTAGCATGAAAAAAAAGAAGTATGTGAAGTTCACATAAATTGGTATAAAACAAGATTAAAGTAAGTGTTTCACAAAGAAGAGAAACAGATGTACATCTCCCAGTAGCAAGAGAAGGAGTGGGGGCACTTTTAGGGGCTGCTTTTCAACACCTGCAAGGAGGCAACCAAGAAGACAAAGCCAAACTCTTTACCCAGATGCTTCGTGGGAGAACAGACAAGAGTCATCCACTGAGTTGGGGGAGGTTCCATCTGGACCTCATAAGGGGGAAAAGAACTTACTATGAAGTTAATTAAGAGCTATGAAGTTAATTAAGAACAGAGCCCAGTGAGGTTGAGGGATCTCAACCCTTGGAGGTTTTCAGGATGTAACTGGATAACCCTGCTCTGATTTCAGTGTTGACCCTGTTTTGAAGAACAGGTTGTATACAGAGCCTTCCCAAGGTTCCTTCCACTTCAGCAGTTCTGTGGCACATATGGCGATGAGAAAAAATAAAAACCAATACGGAAATTTCAGTATTGAAAGCAAGTAGATGTATACTATGTGTCTGTCTTTAAAATAGAAGCACTAGCAGTATTTATAGTCACAACCTCTCAGAAATGGTAAATAAGCTCTGTGCTTGAAAGAGGAATAAAAATCAAAGGTCTGCATCTGAGATGCTAATTGAGAAGTGGGCGTTTAGGCAAATTAATTCCCATATATTCATAATATAACCATATCATTGTTATTGACTTTAAAAAGTCCTTAAAAGCCATTAAAATCTTACAGACTGAGAGAAAACATGAATAATGAGTGATTATAAAAGCACTTTATTTTTTAAGAAAACAAGTAAAGTTGAATTTAGGTCTGAATAGCTTCCCAACTCAAAGCCCCTTCAAAAATTCAAAATTGTTTTTGCAACTTTGGAAGAATGTTTAAATATATTTCATATATTAAGTAACCTCTCCCAGGCACCCAGCTCAGTTATTTTGGGCAACAAGATCTACCTGTGCTGAGAAATCAGGAACATCAGTTTTGTCATAAGAATAAATTATAAGAGGATGTCAGAAGTATAAGGACTGATGTCATGAAATAAAAAGGGTAACACTCACAAGGCAAGGAAACCAATGAATCACTACAGTTTGGTGAACATGAACATGAAACATAATGGAGTAAGTCTGAAAGTCTGGATGAATCAAGTGGAGAGATGTGTGTTCTGTACAAATTCATTCAGCTTTTACCAGTCGCTGCTTTGACTCTAATGTCACCTGGTTTCATAGAACAGAACAAGACGCCTCATTGCCCCTGATAGTTCAGAGAAAAAGGACAAAATACATTTTTATATAACTGGCATTCAAAACCTGTTTTAGAGAATCCAGAGAAAGAACACAAGTTACAAGAGCACTTGCAAATCCTAGTAGAGTTCACACCTTCTACCGTAAGATAGACTAAGGTATGTATTCTCTGCCCAAACATCACTTTTTCAAGTAAAACTCTGTACATCTTCTGGCCAAAAAAGAAGATCTGAACAGCTGAACTAGTTCATTATTTTAATAGAGAAGTAGAATTGATAATTAGTGTGTGTTACCTTCCAAATGACAAAAAAGTTGACTTCTAAAGGTACACTGATAATTTTACAGTTAGACAGATAATTATAACCACCAAAATGGTCCAGGTCTAGACACATTTTCCAGCTAAAATGAAAGCTCCTTATCTAACCTCACATGAAAGAGCTAATAAAATATTCTCAAACTGAGATATAATTCTATCACATTATGGGTGCCGCTGATGTTGAGATAAAAAGCTATTAGGAATATTTAGGAATGCCATAGTGGAGTATAAATCTGCACAGCAACTCTGTGAAGGATCATAAGAAGCCTAGTGCTATCTGGTCCTTCTTCAAAAATTTAGAAAAGCCCATTGATAGAAACTAGAGATTCTCAGTTGAAAAGAAACTAAAGAAAGCTGCTGCTAACTGCTTGCCCCAGATTTTATGGAAAGCAGGTCTTCCTAAACCTGTTTGCATCCTCTGTTGAGCATTGACTTTGGCTGACAAAGAAAACTGTCAAATGAAAAATATTCAGACTTCTGAAAGGCTATTGCATATGAAACAGTTAGAAAGTTAGCACTACTAAATAGCATTAAAGCATAGATTTAACAGACAAAGAACTGACTAGATGATAAATAAAAAGAGTAGTCAACAGTGGAGCAACATGATTTGAATGAAAATGTCCCTAATGCAGATTTGTAGCTATAGCAGCACATCCTGCACTACTGAACCATTTCATGAAAATCTTTGAGACATAAAGGTGCTGCTGATGAAAATTTTGGATGATATAAGGACTGTTCAGATTAGGAATACTGATGGCTGAGTTGTAGATGTCCATTCCTCCTAAAGGGATGGAATTCCCTGGACAAATGAAAGTGCTGGCTTTGTAAATATCTTTGGAAAACTGGCTCACTGTAAAACCACCTGTTCTATGAGGACAAGCTGAGAGAGCTGGGGTTATTAATTCTTGATAAGAGACAACTCTAGGGAGACTTTCTTGCAGTCTTTTCAGTATATAAATAGGGCTTTTAAGAATGACAGAAATAAACTTTTTAGCAGGACCTGTAGTAACATGACAAGAAGAAATAGTTTTAACTAAAAGAAAGTAGACTTAGATTGAAAATCAGGAAGAAAAAAATATATGACCAGGATAGTGAGAAAAATGTGGTAAAAGGTGTTGCCCAGAGAAACTGTGGACACCCTATCCTTGGAAGTGTTCAAGGCCAGGCTGGATGGGGCTTTGAACAAGCCTGTCTTGTGGAAAGTGTCCCTGCTCATTGCAGGGGGATTGGAACTAGGTGATTTTTAAATATCCCTTCCAACCAAACCCATTCTTTGATTCTGTGATTCACTGCTAATTTTGGGAAAAAATTAATTTAATCACCAGATAAAAATTTGAAGAGCAATAGATCCATTTAGTACAAAGGGCAGTACGGAAGCAATTTTAATTCAGCAAGCAATTTATTTTACAGAAGCAATTTTATTTACTAAATGATAACTGATGCAGGGATACTACATAAAAGTAAAATGCCTACATTTTAATAAGGACATTATAAATCAAGCCCAGAAAAAGAAAATAATCTAATTATAGGGAAACATTTTCTTTCAGTAAAAGCTTTAAAAGCATAAGATGTTTAACTTTCCATCTGATGACTGAGAAATAGAGTGAAGTGTTTTACATAATAGAAGAAGCCATAACAAGAACCACTGACTGTAGACTATTTCTGGACAGCTTTACAGTTGCAAGGTGGGGGAAGGAGCCAGCAGAACAAACTGCCCAAGGAAGTGGTTTCTCTGTTACCTGATAACTTTCAGGAGTGAGGGCTTTGCAAGGAGATATAAACCTTTGAAATACAAATGTTCTTTATTCCAGGGCAAGTTAAGGCTTAAGGAAATCTGACTAAATCTAATGGCTCTTCGATCTAAGGCTCCTCCTGGCCTTAAACTCCTTGAGTCTTTCTTCCTATGGATTGATGGGTGGATAAAGATGAGGTAAACAGACGTGTACTGCCTGAGTTACACTCTGCCAAAAGATCTAGTGACACCAATGCCTTTAATTTACATGTGAACATGTTTCTTTCTAAAATCATTTAAACAGACTGTGACAAACTGAAGCTTTGGCAGCATGTGCCAAAGAATAAACAAAAGAAATCAGAAATCTGCTGCAAAGAATGTAGATGGATATATGAGCAGTGTTCTGTTACATGATCATCTACACAAACACAAAGGAGCACTTGGAACAGTGATAAGAGGCAAAACCCTTGAGTTTGCATCTGAGAAGACTTGTTAGATGATCAGCAAGAACTGTCATGGAGAGGAAGAAGATGGAGATCACAATTCAGTAAGTAGAAGTCTCTCCCTCCTCCATCAATACTAGACTAATACGTGATGTGATGCTAAGGACAGCATCATAATTATGTGCAATAGCATGCTAAAAAAAAGAATAACATTTTCTAAGAGGTTAGGTATTTTAGTCCCAGTGTCCTGGGTAATACTAATTTAAAATTTAAATTTTGTCAGTTGATTTTCCTGACAGTTTCACTTATTTTTACTTCTTGTTATGAATTATATGCGCTGTTCAAATAGCTGATTGATTTTTTCCTCAGATATCTGTCAGATGCTTTTCAGTGCCTGGAAAAGTTTTCTATATATACTTATATCTCTATAAGTTCTTGTGCTGATGACATCACCTGTTAGTATGCAGTAACTCAGAGAGACAGCAGGAGATTTCAATCATATTATTGTGTGCTAGGAGGTAACCAGGTAAAGAAAAAGATGGGATTTAAATTACACACGAGTATTAAAATTGTTCACTTTAATGAAAATGACATCAAAAGTTCAAGATCAGCTAGCTTCATCTCCTCTGCCATGAGCAGAATCATGTTCCACTAGACTAAGTTACTCAAAGTCCTGCCCAAGTTGGCCTTGAACACTTCCAGGGATGGGGCATCTGCAAGTTCTCTAGGAAGAAAATGCATAAGATATTGTGTGTTCATTAAAGAGACTGGCTAATGGGAGTCTTGAAAATTTAGGACAATGGATACAAAAAAGGAATGTGTGCAAAGAGAGAATAAGCACCGAGTTCATGGCTCTCCAGTCTGTGCTTCCAAATAGGAGTCACTTCAGCAGAAAAACACAACACCCACCCCTTCCCCTGGCTGATGCCACCACCCACTCTGTGACTCGAGTCACACATTCCTCTGCACTGACTGCCACACTTACTAGAGAATGATCCAGTTTCTCTCTTTGTAGCTTATTAGGTCTCATTAAGGAGAGGCTTTTTTCCCCGCTTATTCTCAAAAAGTCACAGCTTCAAGTTTCATGCAGATAATTTTGTGCTTTCTTGGCTAGTATGTGTTGGTTCATGGCACCAAACCTCAGAATTCATATGTGTGAATATATATAATATAGTTTATGTACACAATCCTTACTGTTGCAGGATCTGAAAATAATACCAATAGCTCACAATATTTTTAACAAGCAATATTTGCTTCTGAAGCACTCAGTGAAATCTGAAAGCAGCAGAGAGAAAAAAGCTTGTTTAAGAAAAAGAGACAAATTAAGTTTATGAATTAAGAAATGGTTTCAGTGGAGAGAAAAATATGACAATAGGGCTAAGAATGAAAGAAATTACAATATCTTTTCTAAGGGAAAAAAAAGGAAAGAAAAAACTTCTGAAAAATTCAGATCAGGAAAAGTGTGACATAAAATGAGGTGAATACTCAAAATGCACTATACCATCTGGATAATGTTTGACATCAGCAAAAGCAAACAAGAATCTAAAGGAATACATGTTCCCAGTGATAATGATACATAATATAGCGTTCACAGTAAAATGAACACTTCTATTGAGGTTGGATTCTAATTTCCTTGTTATTCCCCACTTTTTCAGTCACTTGCAACATTCTGCTTCCTTCTGGCAGCATCACATCCTTTCCTTCTGACTAATACATTAAGAAAGCTCCTCTCACTACTATGTCCTGAAAGTGTGTCACACCAGTGCATGATCCTTTCAGAAACCACTGAAAAAAGAGGTCACACCAAATGAGAAGAAATCGTGACCAATTCCACAAATATTGTCAGGGTATCAGCCTTAACATTTTCATTTCTTCTGGCCCAAGGAACATTTCTATATAAACTACACTAAAATCTCAGAGTTTGGGGTTATTAATTACCTCAGCTGTTTCTCAGTATCTGACATAGCCATGCTAAAATAGCAGTCCCAGATTTTTGGCAGCATCTGTGAAAAAAGGATGCAGTTAAGCATCCTGAGGTGATCAATGGCCTAGACACACTGAAGGCTGGAGGGAGGTTGGTGTTAGAATACTCTGTGTTGATGAAAATTATCTGAAAAGTGCTACAACTTTTTTCCTATGTCTTGGAACAGGGAACCACATCAAGTTTTGGATTTAATATATAAATTGGTCTAGTGACTGGTCTGACAAGTTGTACTACTAGTTTAATCTTGACATCTCACTAAGGTGAATATTAAATTGTATCTCTTAATCAGTTCATCCAATATGTCCAACAGTACTACTGCCCAACAGTAGTAAATTAGGAATACTTCAGTTGATTTATCCCTTGGGGAACTGATGGTGTGTAGTTTTTTTGAACTTTCTCATTGTGAACAGACAGCACTTGCAAGTGATAGATTCTGAACAGACTCCCAGGACTAAAAAGAAAAAGTCTGGGTGACATCTTGCAGTTAGACAAAGTATCACTTTAAGACAGAATGACACTAATAGGGACCAGAAGTATCAAATTAGCTGCTCATAAGACACTGCTGAGCTGCTTTGATATCTTCTCAATGTAGAGGCTAAGATGAATATTGCTCTTTGAACATTTTAATGCATATTAACACGTGTCTTCTGTGACAAATTTGGACACCATCTTCCCCTCCTCTCTTATAATACATGCAGAGGTGTCAAAGAATATATAAATATGTAAATATATGGATAAAAGAGCACTCAGTGTGCTGGGCATCTGTACAGCCATAACCAATGTAAAAATGGAGTGTTTATTTAGCTGACAACAAACTTGTAAATGTCAGTATTTAGACAGAATGATACCAATTGTCTGAGTAAGCAGAAAAGGGGTTAATAATATTTTGGTTTGACAAGTTTTGGTCATAAGTCTGTCATAATCAATGGTTGATGTTATTTTAATTATGGTACTTGAAAGTGTAAAAATTCAGCAATACCCAAGTTCAATTAAAAGAGAAACAGCCTGCTCTTCAAGAAAAATGAGATGGGCAGCCAACATACTTAATCTGGGAAGATATTTTAATCAAAATCTAAAGTGTAATTTATGAGGAAGATGAAAATATCAAATATTGTTCATGAGTGGAGCAGCAGAACAGATTAAATAGTGTGCATCTGGTTGAAAATGTTAACATGTTTAACAAGGCATTAATTAGAATTTCGAGTAGAAGTTCCATTTAGTTAAAATATTTAAGTGCATGGGATATGTGCATCTGATATGCATGCATTTCAAATTATTAGAGCAATTTTCATTAGCAGACACTAAATCAGTATGCTTCAGAGTGCTAGAAAAGGCTTACTCAGATTCCTTTTCTGGTATCATTTGATGCCAGAATTATCATTAATTTATTTTAACCTCTTCACTTTCACAATATCTTTCACCCAGGTTTGCTTGATCCCCTCTCCAGAGTGAAATCCACATTTTCTTTACTGAGCTGAGCATCAGCAGTGCTAAGACAACTCAAGAGTCCTGCTGAATGGCCACAAGTGGGATGGGATACATGAACGGGCAGGGAAAAGCTGTGCAGAGTCAATTTGTCCTGGTTAGAGGTGTGGGAGGAGCTGTCTCAGCCCAGTGCCAGTGCACCCCCAAGACAAAGCTGTGCATGGCCATGGCACAGCCCTCCTCTCTGGCTCTGGAGCAGTTTCCTCAAGAGACTAATGAGAATAAGATATTTGATGTGCTACTGTATTCTGAATACCCTTTTTAAAAACAAAATATCCTTCACAAGGACTAATAAGGCATTTTGGTCAGAAACAGAGGTTTGTCAATAGCTAAGGAAATACTGAAGTCAGTGCAGTTTGACCCTTTACTGTCTTTTTGGAACAATCAATGTCAGCATGTTAATACCAAATGGAAACAAATGACAAGACTAGAATAGCCATCTACTGCAAGGTTTTTATCTCTCCCTATGTAGTATGCATGAAAATCTTCAGCTTTATGACAGCAGTGACTAATTTTAAGTGAAGAGTTTACAGCTAAACTAGCAAGGCTGCAGTATTCAGCAGCACTCCACTGAACCTAGTTTAGTGCACACTGTAAAACTTGTGCTTACTCCACTAAGCTATTTATACTTCCTTCACATCAAATACCCAAGGACCCATAAAAACATTCCTTTTAATCTGTGGCATACTTCTGCATCTAAAAAGACATTTGTCACCTGGTGAATCTGGATTTAAAGCCAAAATTTCATAAAATTGTATTAGATTAAAAATGAATTCCCTTGTAAGACTCTGAGACACCACTTGTCTAAAGCCTTAAATTCTGCTTTTCATCATGATGAGTTGCTAGAGAATTGAGGCACAGCCTTCTCAATGTGACTGCAACAAAGAGGCTTTCATAATAGGTAACCCTCTCTTAGATTTGTCTTTCACATTTCTCACTATTGTAAGAAAATAATCCAAAATTGCCTTCCTGAAAAATAATCTATGAAATACAAAACCACAGAGATGAACTAATAGAAAATCCATGTCTTTTTAATGAAGTTGACCTATTTTTTTCTCATGTTACTTCTGAACCTCCTTCCTCTGAATGACATTCTGTGTTGTGCCATTAGATCTACAGACCTTGGCACGTTAGGAATATCCAGCACCATGTTTATTTATGGTACTCAGCCACCATAAACAGATGGTTTGTGCACACACAGTGTCACTTTCCAGGAAGTCTGGAAAGAGGAAGGGTTTCACTATGGTTGGATCTGTTGGTCAACAGCTACATTTAGCTCAGCCTCTTTCAAGAAAGCAAAAAACCATTTTCTCTTTTACCTGCAAGTGGAATCTAAGCTTTGTTTAGCCTAAGACATGCAGTTCTAATAATCCATACAGTCACTTCTTTTCCCATTATTTCCATTGCCATCCTGCTCTTCATTTGATTCCAGATTCTCAGCTCTGTAAGTGAAGAGCACTAGAAAATTTCTGCAATATAATCTTGTAATAAAGATATATTACAGGCTCAAGACAAATGCTTCAGGCATCAGATTAGATGATTTATAGCAGCTGTGTTTGAATAAAATAAAGGTTTTAGTCACCCAGTTTGTCAGTTGCACAAAATTGATAATTGGATAAAGTTCAGGTCACAGTTAACATAATGTAAAACACACTTTTCTTCTGGTTTGGTTTTTAATAGAAAGTTCATCAGCAAAAACCTCTGGATTATTCTGCATTGCTTCTCATTTCATCAGGTGACTGTCTCAAGTAAAGACAGCACAGGAGCAAACTCCAAATTTGCCCCCTCTCATCGGAAGAATTAAACTGAACTAAGCAAGTCCTCTACCAAAATAAGGTTATATACTGATTTATCTATAGGAACAGCCAGTCTCTACACATGAAGCAGAAAGAGCTTAATTTAAGAGTGCCTTTAAGAGCTTTAATTTATGAGTGTCTCTGAACAATGCTCTGAAAGCCTGTGAGGATACATATTTCTCTCCACTCCTAAGAACTGTTGCCTAATTTGCAACTGGATAATCTCAGCACTCATATGAAAATGAAAAAAAAAAAAATTAAAAAAGGCAAAAAGAAGCAGTCCATCAAATTATTCTGAAGGAATCATTTAGCTAGTTTGTGAATATATTATAAAGCTATAAACACACATTGCTTTTTTTTAATATGCAACATCCCAGCCTATTCAATAATATAAAATGCAAAAAATACTGATGTTTTATATGTGTCACCTGTTAACTTCCTCCAAATGCTTGCAGGGCACTGTAATATGGAGCACTATGCCAAAGCTATATCTTACTTTAAATATTTGTTCCACCAACCAAATGCTCCCTGATAGAGCTTCATGCTATTCCCTCCTAGAATTAACTTTGAAATGTTAAAATATCTTTATTTTGAGCAATTTAGAAAGTACTGCAATATCCTGTTTCCTTACATGGCCATCTGTAAAACCAGAAGCATTAAAAACAAAAAAAGTTGATGTCAAGGATATGAGTTCTCATGTACCTTTAGAAATTGAAATTAGATCAGTTTTGAGTTCTGTGGTGCACTGATACTGAAGAACCACAGACAGGCTCTTCAATCATGATTCTTTGAGTTACTTAACCAGAACACGAGATGCCTGGATATACTTATAGTTAGGAAGTTTTAGAAGGTCTGAAAATTCACAGAACAGCAGAAACAATACAAAATGCCCTGTGCATTCATTTTTCAGAAACAGTCCCTTTGCAGGAACATGCTGAGCCCCGACTCACAAAGCCTGCTTTTTAGCTTGAGCAATTAATTACTTGAAAAAAATCAAATAATATTAATAAATAATGAGTTACATCATATGAAGATGTAGGAAGGACAAGTTACACAACAGACACCACTCTAGGGCATAGAGAACTTCTGGTTGCCTACTAACATAAACATTAACTCAGGATGAAAAGGATGTGTTGCTGCAGGTTATGGGGTGTCTTTGCATCATACCACCCAACTAATTCCTACAAATTAGATAGCACTGTTTCTTCATGCACAATAGCTTGATGTAACTAAGTTTTATTTATTTCTTTTTAATATTAACTTGTTCTGATGTCGTGGATCTCAAGTACCACCACAGGTGCAGAGATACTGTAAGTTTTTGCATTTTGTTGCCACACTGGTATCATGTGTCTTTAGATACCTTATAGATAATATAATAATACAGACTATTCCTTGATTGGACAGTATAACCCTTGACTTTTCAAATCTGTGAATGTGCTGGTGTCATCTCCTTCAAGACAGAAAAAAAATTCAGTTCACTTCTCCAGCTTTTCCCATGTTAACCAACAAAAGCTGCTCTCTGGATTTAGATGTGGTTCAATCTTTCTGCAAATACTGTTGCATGTCTGTGAAACAGTCAACACATAAATAAGAAACCAAGAGAAAAGAAATTGCATCCAGTGGATGTTTTATATCCTTCACTCAGCAAACACTTTTTCCATAGGCAATTTATGAATACATTTTCCTACTTTCTTTCCTCCATTCCTATAATTTTTTCACATTGCTCAGACTCATTTTTCCACACATGGTGCCTTTCTGTAGACCCTTTTCACATATTCCTCTAATTTTTTTAAAAATCAATCTCTTCTTCAATATACCCACTGACACTCTCTCATCCCAAGTTATCTTTCCAAACAGATCCTCAGACCTGGAAAGAAAAGTAATCAGTGCTATTAGGAGGATAAACTAAGACAACTAAGGTTTCCCTCTTTGAGATCAATTACTCATTCAAAAGCTGCTTCTTTCCCAGCAGCTAAAGAAGGCAAGTGCTAACATTCATAGAACAACTTTGCAATTTTCTCAGCAATCACCTAACTTCAATTGCTGAATTACTAAGAAGTAGGGCAGGAAACAGTAAACCCTCAAAACATTTTAAAAGTATTTACAGCTCATGAAGTCACCTAGCTGTTTGAAAAGTTGTAGAAAGGGGTTTATACTCTGAAAGCACAGGCAAAAATTCTACCTGCTGATACCAGACTGCAACCATCTCCAAATTATACAAAAGAGCAGTGAGTAGTATTTAAAAACTTATTGTGGATCTAGCTTTTTTCCCCACCACTGCTTGGAATGGCCTTGTGAAAGCCCCTTTAATTCATTTCTAGAAGATTTTAAAATTAGTTATAGCCAAAAGTAAGAGAAATAGAACAAGTCCAGCTAACACATTTCCAGGCTGGTACACCAGCCCTTGGCCTAATGTGGTAACACAACATTGGAAGAACTTTTCTTTCCACAGAAGGTTTTTTTTTGCAGAGGTAAAAGCAGTGTTAAAAGATACTTTAGGATGATCATGAAGGAAGTTTTGTCCCAAAGCATCTGGCACACTACAGTCATGTGAAATTGTCCTTTGGCCACTTTCAGTGTGTACTTTTGGACCCCTTGTACAAGTGAACACAGACTCTTTCTCTGCATGTTAGAAAGGCTCAGATATTTCCCAAAAAGAATAAAACTGGATCTTCTTAGTTCAGTTTCCCACCAGGCTGCCAGGAGTGGCACTGCAATTATGACAGCAAAACATCCTGCAAAGCTACTTCTTTATGATCTGTCTTTAGAGTAGTAATTAATTTTAAAAGTTGTTTTTACACCATTCCTGGAAGTGCTCAAGGCCAGGTTGGGTGGGACTTTCAGCACAGTGCCCAGTGGAAGGTGACCCTGCCCATGGCAGGGGACTGGAACTAGGTCATCTTTAAGGTCCCTTCCAACCCAAACCATTCTATGATTATGTAATTCTATTAAAAATTATCAGTAGTTTGTGCTTTCTTACTTTTTTTTTTTTTTAACTCTTCTGCCCTACTTAACCTATTTTTATTTACTCCTTTACTTAATTAAGGAACTATTTGGGAGAGACTGTCTTTTCATTCTGTGTTTCAAAGACGTTGCCTTACACAATAGTTCCCAGTTTTCATAACAAATATAAAGATTGCAGAGAAAAAAAAAATCTCAGTAAGAAGGAATTGATTTTGTACACTTTGTTAACACTGGTTAATGAAAAGTTCCTTAATGGCTTGAAAAATAAATTTTTAGTTTTTCTTCTTTTACAAGTTTGATTTAAGATCTCACAAAAGAATGCATTTACCTGAATTCTAAAAGCAAGTTATGTCAGAAAAGATATGTCACTAAAGTTTACTCCAATTCCTGTATTTAATTGCAAATGTAATATCTGAAAGCTGCACCATCATTGACATCAGTAGATGATATAGAGAGTTTATAGTGTGATTATGCCAACAGGAACTTGTCAATGTCAGGGGAAGAGAAGGCAAAGCCAAAGTGAAATGTTCAAGTATTTCAAAGCTACCAGAAAAAAGTAGGAGTCAAAATGAAACAGAGGAAAGGAAAAACTGAACTAAAGATTAAGAGTGATCAAGGTCTGTCTAGGAAATAGAGGGTGAGATTTTAAAGCTTGAAGCCTACAATGTTCAGTCCTTAGTATATAATTGCACTCTTCAAAGCCAATCCCAGATAAATGTAAATTAAAGTCACAGAATCACAGAGCTACAGAATCACAAGCTGAGTTGGAAGTGAACTGGAAGTGTGTCCTATTGTCCAATTTATTCTCAAAGCAGAACTTCAAAGTTGAAGCAGGTATCTCAGGGCCCATATTATTTTAGAAATAATTTCAGGTCCTTATTATTTTAGAATATTTTAAGAGGAACTTTGAAAAATTTAAATTCAGAATTTCTGTGGGGTTTAAGCTGAATGCCAATTTAAGCTAAGGAAATCACAGTTCTTTTTCACAGCAAAATGTAAGAACCTTGTTATTGCAAACTTAGTATTATGAGTCAAACTGCATATTTCTGAAGGGATAGAGGCTTTCAGAGGTCACAAGAGAGCCAGAAACCCATGGATTATAGGACAGAAATTGAAATATGAGCTGCATTTTGCTTGCAACTGCAAAGTTTAAATATATAACAGAGAAAAGGTTTATTTGTCCAAAAAACCTTTTAGTTTTCAAATTCCAATGGCCAAAGTGAGATACAACTCTTCTTAGATAAGTAGAATACATTGCAATTGTATGTGTGTGTTTGTAAAGATCTAAGCCAACTCATTCAATGATAATTAAAATCTCCAACAGCATTGAAGGATTATGTAGTAAAGTAGCTCTGCATATTCTATCTCTCAACAATATACTGAGCCTTGTAGAAAACCAAATCATAGCAAAAGTAAAATTTTATCAATTCTCTGGATACTCTCTATTGCAATTAGAACAAATTTTATTTTTATTTAGTAGAGTTGGAATAAAGTGCATGCTTGTCTCATAACAGGATGCTGAACATGGAAAGGTCTCAATTGTTTGGGCTTTATGCAATTCAGTCTTGATGGCTGAAATTTCTGCAGGGTTTAACTATGGATTAAACTAAACTCAGCCATTCTTCATTTGCAATTTAATCAGTAACAATGTGTTTTGTAAACAAGTGAAAAAGTGCTGCTTTTTTGTTATTGGGAGTTGACTGCAAAAGACATTGTACAAAACATTTCCCAAGGTAAAATCTCATTCCCAGGTGAGTTAATCAGTTTACTCTTAATTGTTTCTTTTTGTTCTCTAAAATTCTCCAAGCTACCTAGTAATTCCTATATATCATCTCAGTACTTCACTGAATAAAGGATCCAAATAAAAATGTGCTTTTAACTGGATTCCAACACTGAGATAAAATTTTTAACCATTTTCTTCTTAGAGACATAGACACAACCTTACAGCTCTACATTTCTATTGCACAAAGAAATTAAAGAGCACTCTTTTATATGAGGGTCCTTGAAACTCAACTGTACTATAAAGATACCATTTTATCATGGTCACTTCTACCCTGAGAAATACTTTTTCAAATAACATACCAAAAATATTCCCTTTGTAGCTGCAACCCTCCTATAAACATTTTATATAAAATATCAGGAGAGACTGAGTTCACTACAGAAAGAGCATGTATTTCTAACAGCATTTAATAGACTGCTTACACAGCCATTATTTCACAATTTCCTTGTGCTTTTCTGAATGAGTGAAGATTTACAGTGTGAAGCGAAGAGAAAAATAATTTCTATCCCTTAATTGGAGAATGAATACATGAAAAAATTAAGTAGGACATTTAACTGAGGCTGCAGCCACCAATGTAAAGGTACTAGCAGTACATTTTAAGAGCATGCTTCTTTTTTCAGAAAGATTATACCATGACAATAAGTATTTTATCTTAAGGTACAAGCTGAATTATGACTAATTTCTGAATTTACACACAGAGCTAAAAGAATTACATCAATCATTCCCAATGATCAGGGATATCACAACTTTCTAACTTTAATAAATAATAGCATTTTAATGTATTTAATCAGAAGCAATATGTTTCTTAAGGAAAATTACCCTTAGATGAATAATTTTGAAAATATCTGAAAAGGTTGTGAATTCATACTATGACTTCAGGCTCCTGAAGTTTTTAGAAGCTGAATTTCTTGACTCTTTACTGGTGTGTAATGATGACCTCATAAAATTATTTCAAGACTGCCTAATAGCTTGCAAGATTACAAAGATAGTTGTTTTTATGAGTCTTTAGCTTTAGAAATCCTGGGTCACTCTTTCAGTGTTGGGAAGCACTTGTAGCTCTCACAATATTCCACTTAAGTTTACTTTAGAATCAGAGTCATTAAGGCTGGAAAAGACCTCCAAGTTCATCAAGCCCAAACTTCAGCTGAATACCACCCAGCCCACTGAACCATACAGCAAAATCTCATGTCAACTCATTTTTGGAACTCTTTCAGTGATGGTGACAACACCACTTCTCTGGGCATCCTGTTCCAATGTTTATCCACTCTTTCAGTTAAGAAATTTTTCTTAATATCCATCTGAACCTCCCCTGGGAACAACCTGAGGCCATTTTCCCTTGTCCTATTTCCTAATTACCTGGAAGAAGAGGCCAACCCTCACCTTGGCACAAGCTGTTTTCCAGTCATTGTAGACAGCAACTACATTTAACTCAGCAATCACAAAATCCCAAATGTTTCAAGTAAGAAAGTTATAATGGAGGCAAGTGGGCTTTAGCCCCATCCAGAGACTATGTACATTAAAAGAAAGTATAATATAAGTATAATATAGTATAATATAAAGTATTATATAGCTAGATAAATGCTATGAGGGGGGAAAACAACAACAACCAAAAAACCTCTCAAGGAAGTGCAGAAGAGCCTGATACTGCAAGGTTACCACAGGGCATGTCTAGGAAAGAAAGGAAATGCTGTAATTAAATATAACTCTTACTGTCTAGAGATAAGAAATAAATTTCCTCTCCTTTAAAATGGCTGACTTCTTTGCACCACCTTTCATCCAAGTTAGCAATAAACATTTCCCTGTTTCTGTGAGACAGATGTTGTAGGAATCCCATGATGGTCTATATGGATGTGGTCACCTCCTGAAGGAAATATGGAGCATATTTGGCAGCACAGTGAGGTTAAGGTTCACTCCAGAAACCAGGGTTAGCAGATAGTCAGGACCACACATTGGCTCTAAGGGAGGCTGTGGGAATTTAGGCTGACACACATATTCAGCACTTCTGGCTCCATTTCCCAAGAAGGCTGGAAGTGCTTTCAGCAACTGCACAGCTATGCAGGAGCCTCCTGGAGCCCTCAGAATTTGCAGGGGTTTCTACAGAAGCACCTCTAGGACTGAAGCCACCATCACTTCAGGAAACAGCTATAGACAAGTGAACAAAGCTTTACCAAATGTGAGTTAAAAAACCTGAGCCAACCCCCCCACCCTCCAGTTTTTAAAGTTTATATAACGGAAATGACAACTGACCTAGCACTGGAGTACAATTATAATTAACAGGAGACTTTTCTGAAAAATGTCTGTGCTGCCTTGGGGAACAATGTAGGTCACAGCATCAATTAAAAGCAGAACAAACTCTTCACGGCCTCCATAACATTTAATCCTAAATGATTTTGTTGCTGTCAATTAAAAAATGCATTGCTGCATTGCATCACAGAAGTGAAAAAAGGGTAAAAATAACTCATTTGAAAACTTATTTCAAGCTCCAGCACTCACTTTACCCCATATTATATGGACAAGCAATATGGAATACTGATATTACCAGCATTTTCCTCAGCTTTGTGGAGCAGAATTATTATTTGTATATTCAGTTTTCTTTTACCTAATCTGAATATCAATATTAGACCTTTGCAGGAAAACATGTGAGATTTATTTAATTGATGATCAAAACCAGCAGTTTGCCTTTAATGCTGACTGCAAAGAAGATATAAGGTGGGTTAAAATCCTAAGCTTCAGTTTTGTAGCTATAGTGAACACTTTTCTGTGTGGGAGATGGAATATAGAAACAAATCACTTCAGGCAAAATGTGTTTGCAGGGCCACTACATATATTTTCCCTAATTACTAACATTAATTACTAATTTTCTAATACTATATGAAAGATGACTATCAATAGAAGACACCCAAAAAATTAAGGACATTTACTTTTAAAGAATTGTCCTCAGGTAATGTCTTTTTAAAAGATCAATAAATTCCTGTTTCTTAACAACAAAGACAATTTTCAGCAGAATTCATGCCAGAAGAAACATCTTTGCAATAAAGCCTCTTAAGTGTTGCTGACCTTTATGTTTCTTCATGTGGAAATATTAAACAATATCTTGGATGCAATTAAGTCTTTAGAAGTTTTATTCTTTACTTGAATGGGAGGTGAAGCAAATTCTTCTCAGCTTGTGAGACTGAAAGGACAACTACACAGCATTGATAAGCTGGACTGCCTCAGCAGTGTCTAACAAGGTTCATGAGAGACCACAAGGGAACATCAACTGACACAATAAACAAAGGGAAAACAAATTTATAAAGTGCACCTCCATCTCTTCTACTACTCATGAGTAATAATAAATAATGAAAATGTACTGCAGGCAAAACTAAGATTTCCTGATGCCCATGCAATACTTCCAGCTCAAAAAATTCTTCACAGAGAAATAATTCTATAGGGGTATATAGGCAAGAGCAGACTCATTTCTGAAAACTTAGCAGTGGAAAAAGCTAAATAGCTATGTTAGTTAATAAATATGTCCCTCAGTAGAGTACAAAGGGAGTAGATTTGTACAAGCAGGTTTTAAGACTCAAACTCTGCCTATGTTCTCATCTGCATTTGCAAATTCCAATAAGGGGTGTACAGGAGCTCAGTTCCCTCTTCCCTGGTGAAATGCTGAGATTATGCAAAGAATGCCAACTTCTGATTAGCCCATTATCTATAGCCATAACATCTCAGTGCCAGTGCTAAGGACTGCAATTCCACTGTTGAAGGCTGTAAGGAAATCCAGGATGAAGAAGGAGCAGCCAAGCTTTACAGTGATTCCAATTTGAGTGTAAAACAAGAAAACAGATGCACCCAATCCTCAACAGTTCTCATCAGGATTTTAGACCTGTCATTATTGAGACTCTGCATTTCTTAATTAAGACAAAGGCAGACCTTGCTGATGAATTGAGCAAAACCCATGAAAATGTTTTTTGGAAGACTTCAGGATTGAACAGTGGAACCTTCCATCCTTGCCTAACTGCAGAAAAGAGTCACTTTTTCCCAGGGAATGATATAAGGTAAGTAAGGCCTGAATAAGTGAAAATAATTTATTTTAGGTGCAAGTCAAAGCAGGAAGCTTGAAAAAACATGTATAATGGGTGTAGGTGTAGGGGGGGGTTGAGCAAAACAAAGCTCATTTTAAATATAATTTCTCTAGAGGATGATAAGTGCACCTATGGATTTGTAGGCTAGGGGTTTCTGTTTCTTTTTACCTCCAAGTGTTCTAGAGTGCTATTGGATGAGAACAGCATTCACTGCTCTGAGAATGTTGTAATGGTTGTATGATAATGAATTAGTTCTATGACAAACAGAAGGAAAAGGTCTAACAACTCTTCAGCCACTGCAATATTCCTCAAAACCCTTTGCAAAATAAAGGAAAATGCTATTACTCTTTGAGAGGTAGGAAAGCAAAGAGAAAGAGAATGAAGCAAGCTGCCCAAGATGACTCAAGAGGAGATGGAAAAACACATCATATGTCTAGAACTTTGTTTTAAAGACCACCAATCTTCAACCAGTTATATGACTGAGATGTAGATGGCAGACAGACAGCACTGCAAAACATCAAGCCCTCTCAACCAAACCTTGCTGTTTCAATCAAAATTTTGCAACTCCAGGTTAAAAATCAGGGAAGGAAAATTAATTCAGAAGTTCATGATCTAGAAGAATTCAAACTTTATCCTCCACACATGTAGGCCAGGAGGTGGGTGTACTGAGCTTGTTTAATGAATTAAAATGGAAGGAAGTGGGAAGGAAATAAAAAGGAAATAAATGCTCTCATTAGTCCAAGTCATACAGCTCCACATTTCTGCATTTGAACTACTGACTAGGGAAGAAAGTGATAAAATGCATCCCTTCTATGAGTTAAAGCTCCACAATGCCATCTAACCACACCTTCCTTTGCAGAAGTTTGTTCTGACTCAGCACCTTAAAGGCACCTCAGAGATGTGGAGTTTAAGGCACAAAGCAGCATTGGGATTTAATGTGCTGCCATATGTAACACTGACAACAGCAGCTTGTCTTAAACACGTGTGCACACCTATTTCAGGAAAGCACCTAATCCTGGAAACAGAACAGGACTGAGAGCTACCACTTTCCTTGGTGGTTTGTCCTGTGTTCTCACTTTTAAAAACACCAGCCCAGGCTTGGTTTACTCTTGCCCTGATACACATTCTGCTTTTCTCTGCTACTGCGAAGAATCCTTATTCCCAGACATCCCACAGGAATATGCTGTCATTAAGTCATGTCTCTCTCTGGAAGAACTTTTCTCCACTTTAGTCCCTCTTTTCTCTTTTGATATTTATTATCTTTATAAATTACAGATACCAAAACCTGGTATAATATCTCCTTCCACAGTCTCATCCTTACTCTTAATTTTTAGTGAGTTTTTTACATTCAAGTTAAAAATACAAGCCCCACTGAGCTATCTGTTTCTTCCTCTGGAACATTCCTACCACTTATATCAGCTGTAGGGGTCCCCATGTCTATGTAAAGCTTCCTTCTGGCTGTGTAATACTTCTCTTTTAGAGACAATTTTGACAATTCTGTTAGAATGACCTCTGTTTGCAGGCTAGACTGTAATTGGATTGCAATATTTGATTACTTTGTCCTCCTCTTTTTTTCCTACTGTTTTAATCTTTGTATTGTTTTCAAATTCTAACATCCAAGAATTCGTGCTGCTTCCCAAAGGATTTGTGAAAATATTGAAATACATTGTCCACACCCATTTCTAAATTGTGGAGGACTGTAGAGAGAGACTATTTAAAAGAGGATGCAGACAGAGAAAAGATTTAGATTGGATATTAGGAAGAAATTCTCTGCTATGAGGGTGGTGAGGCACTGGCACAGGCTGCCCAGAGAAGCTGTGGATGCCCCATCCCTGGAAGTGTTCCAGTCCAGGCTGGATGGAGCTCTGAGCAAGCTGGTCTAGTGGAAGGTGTCCCTGCCCATGGCAGAGAGGTTGGAACAAGATCATCTCTAAGGTCCCTTCCAACCTAGGCCATTCTATGATTCTATTTCACTATTCTATGATCCCTCAAAATTTCTGTGTAAGGGTCATTTCTCATTGACTAATGCTTTTTGGATAAAGTATATTGTTATTTATTTTATACCAAATGAAATACAAAATGAAATGAAATGCCTCACAAAAGCCTAAATAACACCCAAGGCCATTTGACAAGCAAATTCACATTCTGGAATGAAGCTTATCCAGCATAATTGCTTTTCTTTAAAACTATGTTGACTGTCATTAATTTCTTCTTACCACTAATTTGTTTTTATGCTTGCCTTTTTAGCTAAATTCTCCTTTATCTTTCCAATATTTTTTCCAAGGCTGAAACAGAACTAGACTGCAAAAAAAAAAAAAGGTGAAAAGAATAGCATGACACTCACATTCCAGAATTTTAAGAATTCTCCAACAGATCTTTTCAGCCTCCTTTTTTAAGGCTCTTAGGTGAAAGTTACCAAGTAATGAGCCTTCTGCTTTACTTATTTTATCACTGGCAGATGTTGTTTAACATGCTTTGAAAGATTCAGTGCTGTTTGTACAGTAGGGACACTGGATCTCCTACCACCATATGGGCTTGCTAGGGAGCAAACAGCACTTCCCTCCTACTGTGTGCCACTCAGTACTGAAAAGGTATCAGAGCTTTTGTTCATCTTCGCTTGAATAAATGACACAATTAATTAAACAGTGATTGACTGGCATCATTTCTTGGTTTTGGTGCTACAAAAAAAAGCAGCACAAATTTGCTAGTTCACATACAAACTAAACCAAAAAATAAGCTTTGTTAAACTTTCCTTGAAATCTCAGGAAGCAGAAATTGAATGTTAAGACATACACACTGTAAGAGTTCTTGTCCATTATGCTTGCCACTGAATTCATCCTAGGTCGCCACCTTAATCATTACATATTTTTGGCCCTTATATTAAGGAAAATTACCTAGACATCCTGAGCCATTATAAATTGATGTCCAGCTGGCAGAGAGCTGTGCAAGATCACTCAGAATCCTCATCTGTCCTATTTATCCCAGAGTCTTGTTAACCCTGGATAACAAAGGATAGCAATTTGGACATCAACAATACATCACTTTAGACTACTTTTACCAGAAATATCCCATTAGTGTGCATTATCTTCATATCTTAATCTGCTTTCTTTTCCCACTGAGACTGCAAAGGACCCAGCTGGCAAACAGCCAGAATATCAAGTTTCTCACACATCTATTATCATAATGGCAGAAGGTCATACGCTGAAAACTGAGCACACAAATGCAACATAAACTAAACAGAGTATTTTGAAAAGTGTAATTTATGGAGGTTACTATTCTGGTGCAATAGCATCACTTGCACTTTTGTTTGATTTGGAGGGGTTTTTTATACTTCTGGTTTCAATGACAACTCTATTGGGAAAGTTCTTTGATTTAGAAACAAACAAACAAACAGACAAACAAAACCACAAAACAAACCACAAAAAGCCCCACACCAAATCAAACTTCAACAATGCTTTTTTCTGTCAGGCTCTTTAGGTCCACAAATATGCTTAGTCTTCCTGTCCTATATCCTGGCTTGGTCCTGCCTGGTACATCTCAGACCAACTGGCAATAAAAAGAAATTTCAAAAAGATAAAGGTGAAACTTTCCTGACCGCTTGAGATGCAGAAGTCAAGACATTTACACCTAAGTTATTTGACCATAAAGATGTCTAGCCAATGGAGAGACAAAATCATTTCCAGGGCATGATCCCCCTCCATCTAAAGGAGCCATCCAAATCAGGTTAGAAGAACTGTGATCAGGACAGGTCTCTCTGTTGACTACCATGGCAATATCACTGACTTCCTCAAATGTCAAAAGTCAACTCAAGCCACGCTGTTTTCCTAATAGCTCAAACTCTTTTCAGTTTGATCAGTATGTAGCTGAGGTTCCATGCACCACTTGCATGTCACAGCATCTTGGAAATTATTGAAACATTTGCACAAATATATATACATATATATTTAATTGAAACGGGTCCTTTTGGGTGCAGGGAAGCACTGGTGGAGAAAAATTGGCAAAACTATGAAGCAGCAATTCAGCAACTATTTGCTTTCCTCACTTACTTCTCACAGCCAACTTCACTACTCTCACCTGTGTATTAGTCCATTCCATTTCAGGAAAAGGTCCCAGGTGAAGGCCTCTACCTGTGGGATTTTCTTCCTCTTGGCCTTTCTGGAATTACATAGAGACATCTACTCAGGACACGTTCCAAACTCAGATTTTTCATTGTCTTTGCATATGGTGCTTAGTTGTGTGAGTTTGCTTCCCAGGTTGATTTTTTGGGGGAGTGAGTTCATTTATTCCCTTGAAGCTGTAAATTGGTGTTAATACATGCTGAATTGCCCAGAGGCTTTATAACAAAAATAAATTGGCATTATATTATATAGCATTAAAAATGTGAGAGCATGTTATTGATTGTTAGTAGCTATGGATTACCTATTTATCACTGAAGGAAGAAAAAGCAAGTTATGCAAATTTTACAAGAATTAACACTGTACTACTGTATTTAGGTTAATTTTTAGTATGCAACATCTACCAATCTCTAGTAACTATTAGAAATTAAGCAAGAAGGCTACAAGGAATAAATAAACATTCTCTTGACAGTCCACCTCTTTCTAGCTAAAATTAGAAATAACCCTGTTGCTTCTAAATTTTAAACCCCACTCTAATTATCACTATGAATTTATGAAGTTTAACAGTAGGAGGTTATATATTTGCTTTTAATGAACATCAGGTTTCCTTTTTTTTTTTAACAGAAAATCTATCATGAATTTGGTCTCCCACATAGGCATGAGTCAATGCCATTGCAGAAAACACACGAGTTCTTAGCAAACAACAACAATATGGAAGAGCCCTGCCAGTAAGGAGAGACATAAGGCAAGGATCTCAGTTTTTGTTGACAGTAAAACTACCATATCTGTAGCTATGCCTCCAACAGCATTTTTACACAATGTTTAATTCACAAGGGACTGAAAAGCAGTTTTACAAAGGTCATACTTGTTACGATGGTTATGTAATGCTGAGCCTCCCCTTTTACTAGGTTACTTTAGAGACTTTCTGTTTTAATAAAGAACACACATTTTAAAAAGAACAAAAATCATAGATCAGTATAGGTGTGAAAGGAAATAAAGATCACCTACTTCCAACCACCCTGCCATGGGCAGGGACACCTTCCAGTAGGTTCCTCAAGAGCCCATGCAACCTAGACTTGAATGCTTTCAACAATGGGGCATCCACAGCTTCTCTGGGCACCCTGTGCCAGTGCCTCACCACCCTCACAGGAAAGAATATCTTCCTAATATCCAATCTAAACCTGCCCTCTGATGGTTTGAAGCCATTTCCCCTTGTTCTGCCACTACATGCACTTGTAAAATGTCCCTCTCCAGCCTTCTTGCAGACTCCCTTTGCATATAAACCCACTACTTTTTATGAATAAAAGGCAACCTTTTTCACTCTCACCTGCAAGATTAAATCTTTTTTACCATCAAGCATTAAACAAGCATATAAAAACATTTGGCCAAGTCATTCAGGGAAGCCTCAAAACTGTTGCTGTAAAGAATGGCTAATAATAGTCCAAAAGGGTCTACCATATTTTCAGTATCTAGTCTAAGGAAAAGGGACTTCTGGCTCTGCTTAAAAAGATTAATGCTGTCATACAACAGTGTTTTTAAGAATTGAGGCTTATATTGATACTGTCAGTCTGTAGGCATTCAGCTGTGTCAGCTAGGAGCAGAGTCCCTTGAGACACAGGAAAATACTGAGAATGGTTTCAGGCTTAATTTCCCTGAGTCACTCTGGAGGGTGCATTCCCACCTCAGTGAAGTGGGATGAACAGAAGTTCATATTCAGCTGAGCTTACACTGAGGGGATTTTTGCCTTAAAAAAAATCTAGAGTAACTTCTTTCACAGTGTAATGGGCAGCTGTGGATTCCCTAACACCAGCACCAAGCCCACCAGGAATAGGCATTTTAGGGACAAGTCCACTAGTACTGCTGCACTTTGTCCACAGCAAGCTCCTGTGGATATATACTTGGTTCTGGAGACTTTTGAGAAGAGATGTGTAGTACCCTAAACACAGGTAGAAGAAATGCACACGGAGCAGTGAGCACAGAGGAAACATCAAAATTAAAAATACAGAGTAAGGAACACCTCTGTTGAGATCATTAGCTAAGGAGGAGCCAAGAGTGAAGTTCTGTTGCAAAATGGTCTTCATTCAAGACATGAAGAATTGCTGTATAAGGACAAGGCTTATAACTACTGTGCTGTAATCATGAGACACCAGCAGAACTGTATCACTTTGTTTTAAGATAAGCACTGAAAAAACCAAAGAAAATCTAGAGAAGAGGAATCTCACAAGCTAGGGAAGACTGAAAACAGGATATTACATAGGGATAGCGATCAGTTGCTTTCAAATGAGAGAGAAACCAGGGAAATCATTCCAAATTTACTGCTATAAAAAAAAAATTAACTGCTAGAGTGCTGAAACACTAAAAGTCTCCAGTCTCTCTAGTAATTCCAACAATTTTAATTTGGAACCAGCTACAAGCAAAAGGCATATTCCTCTGTGTTAAGTAAAAATAAAATAAACACATACTTGCTTCCAAGGTAAGATTTTACAATGCCACTAGTGCATGTAGTGTTTGTAGAAATGTAATCCTCTTCATAAAAAAAAAATCTTTTTAATAGACTTTACTCAAATGCAAGTAAGGTAGCATTTAAAACAGCCTTCTTCATAAGCATCAAAATGTGAGCTGCAAATGTGGCAACCCTAAAGTTGAGACTGAGTTTCCAAACTAGAGCTGTCTGGTGTCATCAGATGTGTTCAGGTATTGTTTTGTCTCCAGCTGCTTGTTCAAGAGTGAATGGGTTTCTTTCTGTCATTTCTGACAGACATATGCACACCTCAGATCTTACAGGACATCTGAAATAGCAATATGCCTATTTTAGACAACTGAATCTCACCCATAAAAGTATTTTTTTTTAATTTAAAGGAAGTCTCTTCTAATACATTTTGTTATGCACACAAGTTATTATTAAATGCAAACATATAGTTTAAAAAATATAAAATTTGGGAGGTTATTGCATAGAAAATCTAAATCTCCTGCTCTTTAACTAAAGATAAAAAAATAAATTTGAAGTTTCCCTAAATGCTATGAACTACTGTAAATCCAAAATCCAATAAAAGTTTTATAAAAGACCTAGAGCCAAGCAAGTTTCAGTGTTGAAGTACAAAAATTTTAGAAGGATTTAAATACTTTTATAGTCTCAAAAGCCTTGTTAATCTATAGATTAAAGAAGGATCAGTTTATTGCCATGGAAAAAAAAAAGTGTGCCTATTTAGTACCAGGAAGTCCCATGGCCCAACAAAAATTACCTTCATATAAGAACACCATGCAGCATCATAAAAGAAGTCAGCCACATCACAAAACTGAGGAAAATAAAGTTTGCTGTTTAAAAAAATTCTTCAGAAAGAGATCTCATTAAAATCTACATAGTTCCTGCTAATCATATGTAGAAGGCATTGAAGTATTGCTTGCAAAGTAACAGTAATAAAATATGAGCATAGGGAGATGTACAAAGAAAATGGAGATAGTATTTCTAAATAAATCCATGAAAAATTGCTGCATTCACAGGAACTTCAATATACTGAACAGTATCTGTGATCACAGTGCTAAATTCAAGTCTGTTCCTCATCCCAGTGATGTAACTACTATAGATTAATTCCACAGAATTGAGCATGAGGTGAAGAACTTCCGTGGCAAATAATTGCTTTAAAAATTTTCATTTATGTCAGACAATGAGAGGAAGGCAAGTTTCAATGAAAAACTCAAAAATATATAGGAAGCTACAATTTTCTTTTAAAATTTGAGTCATTCTTTTTATCAATTTACAACAGAATAATGAACAGCTGATAGCACACTGGAGACAAGTCCAAAAATACTTTTAAAACAGGCTTGTGAATGAAATGAAAATTCAGGAGCAGCAGATGGGTTTAACTGCTGTTAAATGTGGAGTGGTTTCCAAGAACATGTTGTATGTAATAATAAATAGCCAGAGACATAAAGTTTCCCCAGCACTTAAAATCCTGAGCATACAAGCTAAGTGAGGGCTTTCAAGCTCTGGCTCACTGCAGCATCCTCACATTTTACCCTTGTCTACAGCAGCAAAAGTGCTTGTTATTAACAACATGTGCCAGCAATGAGTGCAATTACAGCAGCACTGAGCACAGTTTCACAGGCAGGCAGGTTTAACACGGGCTTTCTGAAACAAGAATAGTTCTTGGCTCTGCTTGCAGGTTAATCACATTCAGCACCAGGGTATCCATTCTCACAGTGGATAATTATGCCAGTGTACCCAGTGCCTCAGTTTGTGCACACGTTTTACATAATAAACATGTTAGAAATTGCTTCCCTTCCAGTTCTTGAGCTGGATGTGGGCATTGGGATGACATACTGCATCTAGGGTTTCTGCAGTCATGCTCTGACTGCCTCCATGTCTTATGCCCTCTTGGAATTAAGCAAAAGTGAAGTCCCAAAAACCCAGGAAAACAGGCAGCAACTTTTTTTTTTTTGGACCTAAACCAGTTCTGGCTTCATCTCCAAATCAAAAAGTGGCTTTATTAAGTGACAGCTATGATTAGGTTAAAGCTTCTACACTTGCTACCATGTATTATTATACTTGACTGACACAAATATTTGTGACATGGAATGAAACTGGAACTTTTAAACTCTCAGGGATGCACAGAGGCACAGACAGAAAAGGGTTCAAAACAATGAGTGCAACTGGCAGAGAATAGACATCTACATCGGCATCAAACACAGAAAAAATCACTGCAGCTTCTGTAACAACAAAAGGTATGTGAGGAACTGTGGAAAAGAGCATCACTGGATTCAAGGGAGCCTCTGGAGTTCAGAGCAGACCTACACTATAACATACATGTGTTCCTGCTTAGACACACCAAGGATGGTTCTGGTTAGCTACTCTGTAAGAGCAGTATCTGCTTGATACTGCCTTGGATGAACTGCAGGGAAAGGATTATTAGGGGAACAAAGGATAGAAAAGAAAGGTGAGGAACCAAATGTGAGCACTGTAGCAGACAAGAGGAGAGATGTCAGAGCTTCACTTGGGTTACCAAGTATAAACTTACACTACTGCTAACCTACTACTTTTCACTGCTGCTCTAAAAATCATGATTTCTGTACTTTCATTGCAGAAATCACCCCTTTTTCCAACTAATTCTTTCCATAGAAAAAAACCCCATGATGTGACTGGTGCATAAGTACTTCTCTCTAATCCTAGTACTATACTTCATTCATGAAATGGATAAAATTAAATCAGTCCACTGATGCTCATGTGGCATTCAGGGACTACTTGTTTCCCAGGGATCTTCTTGGAGCTTTTTTTATCCCTTGACTGATACCTACTGAGAGGCTTAGAAATGAAATTGCTCTATGGTCTGGGAAAATCAGCCAGTAAAGTAACAGCCCCCAAAGCATGCCTTTCATTTCAAACCAAATATTAATGGCCAGAAAACATCAAGTTAACATCCTTTTGGTCAATCTAACATGTACCCTTTCTAGAGATTGTTTGGAGATTTCCAGAGCCATGGCTTCTGTCCAACAATCTCACCTGAAACATCCTTACTGTGGCTGTCAAATGGATGCAAACACAATTGTTTTGTGTGCTCCCTGTTCAAGCTGCACCCTGCTCTGGTTGGTTAAACCTGCTGCAATGCTGTAGCACTGCTACTTCTGGAAATGGCTGAATTGCCCAAAAAAAAGGAGGCTGAGGGACATGCTCAACCTGGACCCTCATTATCCTCACTGTTAGATGTCACATGAAATCCTGGCTGTTCTGTGCAATTCCAGCTGGCTCCTTCCAGGTCAAAACTGCTCTAGGAGCCAGACTCATGTGGTGTGGACATGAGTAAGTACCTTCTGTTCCACAGTGCAGACACAGCCACTTTCTACTACCAGAGGTGCACAGGACCATTACCGAAGTACAAGTACACAAGAATTCAAATTATATCAATTATGCATTTCTCTTTGCCCATTTGAAAGTGTCCAGTGATTTGAGGGGTGGTTGCTGGCAATGCAAATGTATGTGTCTAGAGTTATCAGTGACAACCACTTCACTGGAGGCACACTGGAATTTGGAAGTGGTGACTATGGAGCACCACTGCAGATTGATTTTGCAATAGTAGTTCTGAAGTGGTTTTGTACATTGTTTTGATCAGCCATTTAGACAGAATTATGGGGATAAGAGATTACATGATTAGAACTAATCTTCATTAAAAAGTACTTAAACACACTCTCAGTAAACTATGGTCTGTTCTCAGGTATTACTCAGCCATTTGTACTCTTACCACAGAAATGGATGATATACATAATCTCCTCTTTCATAGGAGCATTTTCTGATATAGGCTAATTATCAAGAACATATGGGATTCTAGGGTTTTTCTTTGCCCTGAAAATATTAAAAAATAAAGGTCTGGAGTTTTTTTTTCTGGAGAGCCATTATGTTTTTTCCTAACAACCATCCTGAGCCTCTTCTGCATATTATAAGATAGCACATTCTGCAAGACTTCAATCACTAATAATGAAGTAAATTCAAAGTATTTTACACAATCTCTCATGGGTTGTTCACTCTAAATGACCTTCATTTTATAAATTTTTTCTGTAACATTTTGGAGATGATTCTAATGTTCAATTCCTATCTGCTCCACATACTTTTTCCAAAATTGGTAATAAGTGTTAAATATGTGCCACTGCCAAATGTAGTAATTTTCTGGTGTCTTACCTTGAATCTGCTCTGGCAGTCTCTGTGCATGTCTCCTTTGAGACCAGACTGGTTATTAAATTCCAGTTATTAGGAAACAAATTTAGGCTCAGGACAATTTTTTCTACTAAACCTTTGTCAATTGAATGAATGACTTTTTCTACAAACAGCAGCTCTCTTACAGATTTATATAGACTTCATGAGTCATAGATTTCACAAACAACAACAAAAAGGTTTAATTTGTGAAAAAGTGAGGATTTCCCAAAGCATCAGTTTGTGGTCAGTACTAGCTTAAACTGATTTCCCAGGAATAGGGGTGTGAGATATTTGCACAATATAAACTCCTCTTTATTACAGCCAACTGTTTGGTCCTTATCACCTGCACTGCCAAAGCCTTTTTCAGGCTTCACAGAGTAGAATAAGAGGATTGAAAGAAATTTAGCATTTCAATTATGGAGATAATGACTGAAATAAGATCCTCTAATTCTCTCAGCTTCCGAACACTGTAGTAAGAATAAAACTCTCCCCTTAAAGAAACCATGTGCATTGAGGCACAGGTGTCAACATGGATCAATGAGATGAAGAACCAGTACCCCCCAAAAAGCAAATATGCCATAGAACAGAACTAGTTCAGGTTTTACCCAGCAGCCCACTTTGTTCCAGAGAGCACCAGGTCATGGCTTTCTAACCTTTCCTGGTGGCTACTGCTTGTGAAGATATCACAGATGTGCTTCCTGGTGAAAGATTTTTGTTTTCTATCACAACTCAAATGATTATATGAAAAAATCTTCAAGGGGTGGAAAAAGCATTAATGTGCTGTTTTTCTAAAGTATCTGTCGACATATCAAGCTCATAAAATTTATCTGGCACAAATTTTTACTGAAATCTGTTTCCCTTATTTTTGTTCTTACCAAAGCTAATAACTGTGCCTGCTCTGACGCTCCATAGGGAAAGGATGATTTACTGAAATGTGTCAATGGGAGACTAGTTGGTCTCCACACGTCTCCTGATGTCTCTGGAGACTGTAACCACACTCATCAGTTTAGATCATGGTGTTTATGACATGTTAGTACCAGAGAGACCTGTCTGGCCTTCAGCTGTCGCTGGAGAAAGTCCTGGGTTTCCTACACGTATGGTGACATGCCAACCACAGACATACTGGGGGATGCCTCAGATGACATTTAAAATGCTGATAAATGTGTCTTGGCAGGTTTATTATCCCTGGAGGACATTTTTTTCCAACCTTCACTCTGCTTCCTCCATTTTTAGGGGTCTTCTTGATGAGGAAAAGGATGGCCCATATTTTTCCACTAGTAAGAGAAATAAGTTTTCCTTAGTACCATTATGAGTGTCTTCCAATGCACTGATCATCCAGTTAGTTCAACACTTCTTTAGTGGCGGGATTCCTAAGTAAACTCTGCTCTTCAGAGACCTCTCTCTCTGTTTAGCTTTTGCACACTGATGTGTCCACACCTCTATAACTGCAATAAGTGCAGCACTGAATTCTGTTACTACCACTAGTAAGTTTACTACTGAGTATTCAAGACTAGCAGTAAAAGCAACTATTTTTGGCAACTTAATAATGTGTGTGCAATGTCCAACTTCATAACTGTCCCATTTACTTCCAGTTCAACAGTGTATTTATCTCCAAATGGGCTGCTGCTCATTGTTCCTGTGAGGATTAATCTGAGCAACACACATTGTGGCTCTTGCCAACATTTGCAGAGCAATATAATCCACCCTCCTTCTCACATCTTTCCTTTAGTGACACCCAGTGGGTTGGCTGCTGTTAACTAACTCTGCTCCTCAAACTCCACATGCTTTTTGCTGCAGTCAGAGTTGTGATGCTGTACACAGCTCTTTTCTCCTACAGTGTTAAGGATCTCAATTAGGACACAATTGTCCACCCACTACTCTGAGTTCGAACTTGGTCCTTCCTCTTGTTTATCAAATTCCTGCATCTTTCCCTTCAGAATTCTTAGTGATGCTCCTGAGCTTTGTTCACCCCCCCAGTCACAAGAGTGGTGTTGGGATGTGCCTTGGGCACGCTCAATCCCTCCTCCACTCTTTTGTGCCACAGGAAAGCTGAGCAGGTTGATGTGCTCTTGGAAGAGCTCCAGCTGAGTGACTGGCAGGAAGCAAAGGCGGGGTGCCCGTGACAGAACAGAGTCAGTGTGTGCCTGTGGCACCGTGGGGAGCCCAGCAGAGCCTCAGTGTGCACAGAGCCGACGGGATCTCTCACAGAGACAGCCCCCAGAAACACCACTCACAGCTTCCACTGCCTTCTGCATCACTGACTAAAGCCCCTGCTCCTATCCCGTGCTTGTGCGGCAGAGAGCATCCCACATCCTTCTTGGCTTCAGCTTTATCAGCTTTTTGGCTGGGACAACTAAAACTATCAAAGATATCGAGGATTTCAACCCAGCACTTGCTAGAAAAGGATCTGCATTTCGCTGGCATTCACAGCTTGTAAAACCAGAATGGTGTCACTTTTGTTACCCTCCACCTTCCTGGAGAATTCCAGCCTTGGTGAGGCAGGCTTTGAAGTGTTTCACTCTCCTCCTCCATGTATTTTCTCTGTTCCTTTTAACTCCTTCTCTGAATCCTGTTCAGCAATCCCTTTGTTCTGACAGCACTTGCAAGAGGGCTCTTTTATGCCTGGTTTCATCTAGCTGGGAATAACCACAGAAACCTGATGTCACCTCCCCTGACCCAGAGACTGTGTCTTACTGACATGAGCACAGAGGTATCCACTGGTTCTACCAGAGAGGACTAAACTAAAAAAGGTTTGTCATCAGGCTTACTGCAAATATATCCCACCTGATTTTAAGGTTTCATTTCAAACCTGTTCTAAAGAAATACAGAAAATGTAACTACAAACAAAAGAAAAGTAACTACGATGAAAGACATCTGGGGATTATAATTGTGCTGTGTTTTCAAGGGCATAAATATACATTTTTGCTTTTGTGCTATATCCAAGGAAATAAAATATACCAGTTCAGAATTGTGTTGGCAGGAAATCTCGCTGCTTTTTAATTTTGGCAGGATGCTAAGTATTAGATGCTAAATATTATTTGACCTCATGACTCACAGGAAAACAATGTGTACTAAAAGCACAGAAATAATTGCTCTACTTCAGTATGTCCAGCTTTCCTATATTTAAAGGCAATTCACCATCTGAAGACATTTCCAAATTGAATTGTTCTAACATTTAATCCCACACCCCCAATGCCAACAGGAGAGAATTTTTCTGAGGTCTTTTTCTTAATATTTCTGTTCTCATTAGATTAATTCTTAGTGAGTAAATACTTACATGTGCTTTATATATTCACAGCTCTTCAACATAGTGAATGCTAATTTCTGTCCTTAGATTTATATCTTGGGGACTTTAAAAACCTGCAAATCTTTATATTATTCTGTGTGTCTGCTCAGAATATATTTATACACACATTATGCTTATACTATGTATGTATAATAATGTTTCTTTTGACACAGGAGTCAGCAAGAATATGGTCATATTCAGTAGATGCAAGGATGTGTATTTATTTGTATAGGAAAAGTTTTACACCTTCAGTTCTTCCTCTAAAGTATTAATCCTCTTTCTGAGCAAGCAGCCTGAAGAATTATGTCACTGAAAATAGAGTTAAAGGCAAGCATAGGGGAAAAAAAAATAATAAGCTGACGTTTTGAAAAGTACTTTACATAATACTTGTAAAACTCACTACCAGGAACACACCATTGACAGAATCTCATGATAGTCATAAAAATGAATAGTACCCTTTAATGCCTTCACCATCCAGACACGTTTCACAAGGGGATAATATGTGGTGGGGTTTTTAATCACAAAACTTCCCCTTATTCACTCTGCCTGCAAGAAAACAGCTGAAATTTCTTACAGCTGTTGGTCTCTCCCCACATCAGCAGTTAACACCTCACTCCCCTGATCTTCGGGCCACCTTGCTCTGTAGAGAGTGATGGCAGGTGGGGACATTTTGGAAAAACTGAACATGAGTGAGGTGGGAGAAGGAAATGAGGAGACTAAGAGAGTGTTTCATGGGAATGCCTCCTGGAAATGCCACTCCTTCAGGCATTCCTCCCTGACAGTTACTCTAGGTCAGGACATCATGGGGACAGTTCTAGTACATCACCAGACCTCTGCACCTTTCATAATCCTTGATGGATAGGCAAACACTGTCTAACCTTCTTGAAAAATATTTATGGGTGAAATTGGCTCTGCAGTGTTTAGTGTGAGCATCAGAGCACAATGTGTAACCAAATGTTTGATACTAGTGAGCTCACTCGAAAAAAATGGATGCCAATTTCATCTTACTCACTCTTGAGATTCATGGCTGCAGGATGTCTGTCATAATCACAGCTAAAGTTTAACTCTGATAGATGAGGTTTATGACAAGGTTCATGCATTGTGTTTTAGCAGGAATACTTATCAGACTGGACAGAAATTAAAATTTTCCTCTATGTTTTAACACTTGGCTGGAGAAATAGCAAAAATAAATAACTTTTAGGATGATATTTCTGATCTGATTAACATCTTCCTGACCAGCAAGTCCTAAAACAGTCTGACCAGGATAATGCATGCTCCCATTTTATACAAACACACAATGCAAATGGGAGACAGAGTTAAGGTTGCCATGGGAACTTTACCTCCAGATTTTTTGGGTTTGTATAATTAAAATAATACAAGTACAATGTTTTAATGATTCAGTTTTGCCTTATAATTAATTATGTTCACATTTTCTTTGGGTGGGAACTGTTTATCTGATGGGTACAGTCCAATGTGATAACTTTATTCAACATTTCCAAAAGTGGGTTTTCTAAGCAGGGGATATTTTAAACTTGAGTCACTGTGCAGAAACGACTACAGTGTAATACAGAAAGCACTGCTTCAGTGTTAAACCAGGTGATTCAGCTGCAGGTAAGGCAACCTCCATGGCAGCAATGCAGTCAGCACAAGCTCTGCCATTGCACTGCAAGGCTGTGCCACCCCTGGCATAGCTGATGCTGAGGTTTGGAAAGAGGCAGAACACTTCTGGGACCTGATCCCTCCCCTCCAGCTGTTGCCATCACATGTATTTAATCCACCATGGGGAGCACCAGCAGTCCCCAACCTTGTTCACCAGGGTTGCCCTCAACTCACTGTTTCTTGGTTCATCTCTTTTCTTCTGCTATGCTCTTTCAGGTCAAGTCCCAACTTCTCCTGGGTGTTATGAAAACTTGAGTTAGCCCTGAGCATAAGAATACACTCAGACTCCTTGCTCTAAACTTAGGCTCTGGGTTTTCAGAAGAGCTGACCTACAAACCTCATTGATATCAGTGACTGAAAGTGTGCAGCAAACAACCTTCGTCAACAAGGCATCCAGACGAGGGGTTGTGTCTCTTATAGAGGTTGCATGAAATTATCAGAAAATAAGAATTGTCCTTGGAGCCCTTTGTCTTTTCAGGAAAGGGACACTCAACCTTTTGTGCTGCCTTTAGAGCAAGATGTGCTATTTAAATAAGCAGTGGCCTTTCCTCCCAATTTGAACATGTTGCTTCCTCAAGAGACCTGGACCCTGCCATAGGCTGTTTGCAAAGCAGAGGATACTCAGACTGAGTATGGAGAAATCATTATTGATCAAATTGCAGTCATGGGCCACTGCTGACCCCAAGAACAAGAGCTACAAAGCCTGCATTCAATGTACACATACAGAGAATGCTGTCAGTGCTGCAGACATGGAAAATGGGCTTTCTGAGGAGCCAGCTCATTTATTGAGGGGGAAAGGAACTAAAAACATTCAAGTTTTCGGCACTGTAATTAAACGAGACTCTACCATATATATGTTCACATTGAAGAAGGAGTTTAGTTAAAATATTCAGTATAAGTCTCCTCCCTAAAGGAATAGCACTAAATGCATGTTAAAATATAATTGTATAATTGGAACTCTAGTGTTTGGGTTATATAAAAGGTGCTGTAGGCGTATCAGCTTAGACAGAGGTAATTAGATCTTGTATATTAACATTTTTCCCTTAAAGGGATAATCAGCAATACTTTTAGAAGTGGAGATGCTCAATCCTAGAAGCTTGGTGGGAAAAGGTACCTCCTTTAGCCCCCTTTTTGCTTTGTTCCTGGCTCTGTCACTGACTGGACTGGACTGAAAGAGTATTTCTGCAGTAGAGTACTTGCTTAATACAATCCCCTCTGGGCACCCACACAATGGCAATAGTGCTGCAGCTTTTGGTGAAATCAGCATAAAACTGAATCACCTGCAAGCATCAATCAAGGTGCCGAAAATAGGACTAGGTAGTGGCATTAAATAATGCAATACCTGGCCTATATATTTAGTAATGGGTCATGCACTGAAGCCAGAGAAGAAGCCTGTAGCAGGGCCAGGAATAGAAGAAATCAGAGCTCTATTGTCTCCTTGAGTCAAGGGTTAACATTTCACACAGATGAGAGTAAACAGCCACACACCACTGCTTAGCTCAGTCAGCCTGAAGGGTACAATAACAACAAATATGGTTTTACCCACGGAGGCTGAATGACAATCAATGGCACTACAGCTTTGGAGTATCCAATTGAAGCCCTTGAAAAATCAAGTGGGTGCACAGGAAGACAGGTTACTATGCCATCATAGGATGAAGATAGGAGAATGTTATGGATTTCTTGGATTTTCAAATACATTGTAAGGTTTTCTAGAGAAAAGGAGCATATTATTTTGAAAACAGAACACTGTGTCTTTAGAAAGTGGAACAGCAGAGCGCAAATTAAAGCTGTTTTTGGTTTTTAGAATTTTTCTTTTCAAGATAAAAGAAGAAATGTAAAGTTCCAAGATAAAAGAAGAAATGTACAGATCCTCAAGCCAGCAAAACAAAATACAGCCAAAAAAACCACCCACACACAAGGACTACTCCAGGTATTTTCTAATTTCATTGCTGCTAGCCATGCTTGTCTTTCATACATACAAAAAAAAACCTTCCAGGAAAGAAATTCCAAGAAGAGAGCCCAGACTTTAAGCTTTTCATTGAGAAGTTTGATACAAACTTTGGAATCCAACAAAAATCAAAACCAAAATCATGAGAAGGTTAATCCAAACTAAAAATATTTTCCTGGTTTCATATTTCTCCCTTCATGCCTGCTGAAGGCCTCCCAATCTCTCTATACTTCTATAAGGCTTTTGAAAGTGTTTGAGAAAAGTACAGATATTTTGTTTCTAGGTAAGCCAAAATCTCTCTTGATACCTGAAGGGTTTTGGCTTTGTTCCTAAAGCTCAAAAGATCAGGACTTGTGGATTGAAATAGTTGGGTAGCCTAAACAGAGGTCTCTCTTCAATGCCTATCTGCATTGATAAAAGAGGCAAGAAGGCAAGAATTATCACCAAGACCCAAAGGACAAGCTCCCTTGTCTTCCCTTATTTTGACCCACACCATGTATGTAACAGAAATGGGCAGCCCATTTCCAGAGGCATTCCCAGCACAAATATCAAACAACTCTATATAATTTTTCCCAAAGGCTAGTGACTAGAAGTTATCAATACACTTAATAAAGGATTTTCTTAAATGCAGATATTTAGAACAGAAAAACACATAGCAACAGTTACAGAGCTCCTTAAAATAATTCCGAGCCTTTTCCACTTGCTGGTTTTCCAAAGTGCATCTGTTCTGAAGTGTGTTTTCCATTGTGGGACTGCACCTGAACCTGATCTTTGTAGACAGCAGCCAAGCACGACAGTGCACTTTGGAGCAGGGAACAGCAACAAGTCAATGTGGCTCTAAGCAGTCTGCACCCTCCTTAGGGGTCAAGTGGTAGCTCAGAGCAAGCTGCTAAATCGTTGTATCATCTCTGCAGGCAGGCAGAGTGGGGTATCTACAGCCAAAGAAGTGATGAAAACAGCTGTAGCTGATAGCAAACACAGCCAGAAGGTCACCACCACCTGGAGGGTGGTTGTTTCAAACCAAAAAGCTGTCGAGCTCAGGCGTCTCTGCTCATATTTACAGCCTTTAATTATAGCTCGTATTTTTAGCGTTAGTGAAAACACATTGAAAAAAAGAAAGTGCTTTGCTCTTCTTTTGGGATCTCACCTGTTATACCATAAATATGAACCTATAAGGTCTTTTTCTTTTGGGAATGGCACTGCAGCCTTAAGCATCATTATATAATCTTGTGTCGAACATAGAATTATTCTACTTGCACACCACAGGTTCAAGCACACTTCTTATAAAGGGGAGAAATCCATTCATTTTCAAAACTGCACACAGAGAAAATATAATTTGAAGAGTTACAAGTTCAAAAAACGCTCAGCTCTTTCCAGTTTTCAGCACCTTCTCTTTTGTCCTGCTACAGCTTCATTATTTTCTTATTCTTTGCAGTACATGGAAGTCTTTTTGAATGAAAAGAAACTCTTCCACATTAGTCACAACAGGAAAACTAATTTTGCTTTACAGCTGGTGAATGAAGATTATCAGAAGTTTTATTCACATGCAGAAGATAACAATATAATACCTAAGGAACACTGATGAAATGCTGTGTTTACCCTAATTTATCAGTTTTGCAAGTCATGACTTGTACTCAAAAGAGCCACCTAATTCAGGACTGCAGTAGTCCTGCTTGGTAAATTTTGTGCCCTAAATTCAGCTAAAATCAAATAGATACCAGGGGACCACATATAGTGTTGCACTCAATACTCATTTGATGTTTTAGAAGCTATTTTATGATAGGAAAAGCAACAGAAGACAGGGTTTTGTGCCACTTCAAAAGGCAGCAATATGTTCAGACCAATTCATCAAATTTCTTTAGACCTGAGTGTGGTCTAAGAAAAGTATCTCAATAAAAAACTCTAACCCTAATTTCTGCAGCTAAACTCCACCAAGGAATAGAGTCTTATTAAGTGCTGTGTCTTGGTCTTTAAATCAGTCATTTACAAGTTTTAGCCAAATCTGGAATTACTAACATGGTGGCATTTCACTACAACACGGTATTAGTCTTAGCTTGTGTCTCTGCATCCTAACTAAAGGAATAAATTATACAAGAAAATAAAAGCAGAATCTGCTCCCTTGTCTTAATTTTAGTTACAATTAATTCAAGGAGTTAAAGCCTTCTTAATAAAGAAAGGCTTAAAATACATTAGCTAGATTTAACTTATTAAGGTTTTGACAACAAGTCATGTTATTATTTACTGCAGCATTCAAAGACCTGTTTGACTTCTTACACTTGCATAAGAACTATCAGGGATGTGACAACATGAATTTTCTATATAAGGCAAATAGACTGCATCACAAACATTTTTGACACTTTCAGATGCAGTTTACAGCCTTAAACAGACATTCCACTTCTCCCACCCACCCACCATCATCCAAGGCCTACAGTCACCAAAGTTGGAGAATTAAGAGTGGGAGTATTACTAATCTACCAGGTAAGTGCAGGGTTTAGTGACCTGTTGGTTTGTGTGTCCATATATATGACAGGGTATGGACACATACCCCTATTCCTGCCTATGATTCTCTCTAGGAGTGCCCTCCTAATCCCCTGCCCAAACCAACCATATCGACTGACCTGGGGTCTAACAGTGAATTTTAAGTAAGAGCCAGAAACAGCAGAGAAGGCACATATGCATATTGAAGAAATAAAGTAAAGGAAAGGAGGAAATAAGGCATAGGCTGAATAAAGGAAGCACTGGAGAAAAAGGAATTTGGCATATGGGCAGATCCTTAGGAGGTACTTAATTCCTGTCAAAAGCCAAGGGGGCTGGTACCTAATTATCTCAAGGATCCTGACCTTAGAGCCTCACAAACTGTTTCTGAACTTATTTAGAAATGGAGACATAAAAGGTGATGCCCTACCCTGTGACAGAAGCCCCTACCATCCTGGCCCCTGGCAACACTCCCAGCTTTAGATCAATGCAAGAACAGGGAGCAACATTCAGAACTTTCAACATCTTTTCCCTAGTTTTTTACTCTGGATTGTGCTTCCCATATTTCCTTCTGTTTTAGCTGCAGTGATATTTCACCTGGCATTATTTAAAAACCAATGCATTTCTTATGCAAAGACAGGCATCCTGCTGCATGCTAAATCACCTCTCATTTCTCCTGCTTTCACTGAAATTTGGTTGAGGTCATTTACAGAGGTTCTTTCCAATCAACATTTCTAAGATTCTGTGATTACTCTGTATGTGTTCTTATAATGTGAGATGACCCGTTCCTATCTGGGCTCCTTTCTTTTATGAATAACTGAACACAGCAGAAGAAAACTCATCAGACTACAGAACAACTAATTCTCATCTAATAACAGAAACTTTATTAACTCATGGAGCGCTGTGCTGTCCCTCCTGGTGAATAAAAACAGTCAAGAAACAGCTGGTGTTTGCACACAGAATGTGGATTAGTTTGAGAGCATCTCCATTTCTCTGGCTCAGCACACTCAAAGTTTTTATTCCAATTGCACAGGAAGTTAGTAGCTGCTAATGCTCTGGGGAAAAAGTGGTGCAATCTAGTATCAGTAAGAGATTCATACATCAGATCCATTCAGATCAGGCAGTTGTAGACAGCACATTAAACCTCTGTTTTAGGAAGTTGCCTCCAACACAAGGAGCAGTACCCTAAGGCTCAAGTACCAGCTCTGTGAGGAAGATGCTGCTCCCCTGCCCCTACAGCTGTACCTGACAGGGAAGCAAGCCTGAAGGCCCTGCAACAAAAGCACTTTCCATACAAAACCTCCTGCTTCATAACCAGATCTTGCCATCCTCTGAAAGTTTCTCTGATGTAGTCTCTATTCCCTCTGTTTCCTCACTTCCAACACCTTTACAGGGCTGTGATCTTCAAGACACTGGAAAGACATACCCTTAATGCTGAGAAATGGAAGGCCTGCATGTCTGGAACTCACGTGGGGGTTGATGCATATAGTAAAGAGTGCAAAACACCAGGGCTTTGAGGAGGTGGTGCAACAGTCTCCTCTGTGATACGTACATAGACACAAAATTAGACCCGCGAGTGCATTTTCTAGGTCAACTTCTTCTCCCTCCTCTGCTCTCACCTCCTCCCTTGAGTTTTCTTAATTGTTCTGGGAAGAAATACGTGTTTCAAAATGTAACACCAAACTTTTTCTTAGGAAAACATATTGTCCTGGTTATTTTATATCCCGAACCACTGTGTGTGGAATGTTAATCCCCAGTTAGTTTTGCCAGGACAAAAATGGTCTATGCCTTCTTATGCTGTCAATTGTTTAGTTCCTACACAGTTAATTCATTATCTTAAGCTAAGGACCAGGAATCTGAGCACAAAGACTGACACAGACAATGGAAAGAAACAAGCAGGAAAAGTATATTTTATAGACACAATGCAAAGCACTGCTACAAGAACACTGAAAATACTTTCCCTCACAGCTCTGCAGATTGTTATGTCCTGAATTTTATGGGATTCTACAGCACTTTGAGTAATTTATTGTATCCTGAAGAAGCTGGGATGTAATGTGCAGTTTGAGAGCCATATGGCCCTCTGGATGTTCCTCCTAGTGATCAGCCTAACCACGATTCCTGACCACACACAAGATTTGCATGATGCAGTTACCAATTTGCCTCCTTGCAATAGGTGAATGCTCATCTGCTTTTCAGCTTCCTTCCTCGTGCATCATCATCCTATGACTATTTTTAAATAATCTTTGAAAAAATAAAAAGTCAACCAGAGTTCTGGAAATTGCTTCTTCCCTTCAGCAATAAACTTCACAATAAACCAGACAATAGTAGCACTATCTTGGATGGGTGGAGATAAGAGCCTGTCAGCACTTTTTTTTCAAATCCACTTCTGCAGGGACTTGCAATTCATCTACAACAATTTGATATGCAGGAAAAGAGGGGATGTGAAACCTCAGACCTGGAGGAAGAACCTTAAAAAAGGATGAATAATAGTATTTCAAGGTATATCTGAAATAAATAGTGTGGAAAAAGGGAGGCACAGAAAATAAAGGAGGAGATACTTAGATTTACACTAATCTCATTCCATTTTCACTTATATCCTCCCTGTCCTTGCCTCACCATGCCTTTATGCTGGTCCTTAAACCAATTGTATTTACATGGTTCATTTCATTTCAGTGCTGTTTACACACTATAACTATTCATTCTCAAAATTCCTCTGAGGCAGGTATTACCAACTTGATTTTCTAGAAAGAGATGCAAGGCACAGTTTTCCTCAGGCCACAACAGGAATTCTATGTGAGAGCCAGAAATAGAAATAAGGAGTTCCCATTCCCTGTCCTAAATCAAGGTCACAGAACCCTCTCTGGCACAGGCTATTTTCCTCAATGTTTTATGGAGGTGACTATCCTCTTATGGAGCTATGTTTTATACAGACTGGGATTTCCCTGGGATGTGTACAAAGTTCAAGTTATCTCTTTCACTGCCAGCTGAAAATACCTGTGATACACAGGGTAAGGGCCAGGACTAACAGAGTTGAACACAGGGCATTGTTATCAGCCTTACAAGGTGGGAGGCAAGTGTGCATTACTCATTTAAATGCCTTTTTATCTATGAAACCTTTTAATTCTCTGAATTTAAACTTCTTTTTCACTTGAAGCACCTGTGGCTGGTAAAGGTTAAGTAGCTAAAACAGGAAGTTTTTGGGGGTGGAGCACCTGTCTGTGCTGGACACAGGGTCTCTGAGTCCAGCACAATTTCTCACAGTTTTGGGCTTGGACCTCTAACCCAGCATCCCTGGGTATATTTCAGGTGGACTATCACATGGTTGCAGGTCCAGATGGACCCAGGCTGACAGAGCTGTTATGGCTGGATTATATCTGACCTCTTGGTTACATTTTTCAAGATCAGAGTGGTGGGATCATGATTGAGACCTTATGCTAGGTGAACTGTGCTAAACCCACGTGCATCTCAGCATGAACCTGGGTTCTCAAGTGGCTGGGAGAGGCCCACATCCATGTTGCTACTAAAGCAGCATCTTTAATAAATGAATCCAAAATGTGTTTCATGCTCTCAAATACCACCAAAAGGCAAAGGGCAGGGGTGGGAGGTGTTGAAGATAGAGGAAAGAGGTTTCTCTGTAGGATGCAGTCTCATCCATACTCCCTCTTGGAAGAAGTTCAAGCCCCATCTACAAATTGTCTTGAAAGAGCCTGGGACCATCACAAAATTCAGCCCAGGAAAAAAAACTATCAATTTTTCAATATGTAATGTCAGGAATTGAGTACTTGAGTATAATCATTAGTCCTCCTATATTCTAAATATTTGCAGTTGGTCAAAGGCCTGAAGTTACACACCTGTTTCCACAGGGGATGAGCTCCCATCCTGCAAATAAGTGATGTGTCTACATTCCTTCTCAGGCAGCTATGTGTTGGCACAGGCTCTTCACCACAGACACATCTACAGAGCCTCCAGGTGATTCACTGTGTGGACTCTGGTGCTGACAGCACCTTACAACTTTCTGAACATTCATATTTAGCATATTTCATCTTAATTACACTGAACAGCTGTCAGCATCTCCTAAAGGAAGTCTTCCCAAAAAGGTCTGGCAGGATTCTCAGAATCAAGGTTTGTGAAATGTCAGTTTAAGGAAAAATGAAAACTTTCCTGTTTATTGAGGGTCAGTCTCCCAGAAAATCTGCTTTTCTGGCTTGGTGGGGATCATTTGACTAGCTAATGGGTGCAAGTTGAAGTTGGGAGAAGATTTCTACTTCACAATGATGCTCTCAGTACACTCAAGAGCCAAGTGACTCAAAAGAATAGTTCAAACTGCCTTAATACTTCATCAGATCATTCTGTGCCATCTCTCCTGGGATTACAGATCATTAACTTCTACAGGGAGTCAGAGGAATTCCCATCAGTAATCTTTCTTCTCATTGAGGTTTCCATTACATTCAGCACAACCTGCAGCTAGTCTTCCTTGAGAAATCCTGTCCTTCATGTTTATTAATACTATAGCAAATGTTTAAAGCTGAAGGAAGCACAATCAGAAAAGTGAAAGCAATAAATATATATATATTAATAATGAGAATATTTCTGACAGCTACACTGGAAACATAAAAGCTACTTTTCAAAGATCAGAACTGTTCAGTGACAGTTTTCAGTTCTATTGCTATTATCACTTAAATATATTTATATAACATTTCTTTATCACCATTCTCTATGACATCTCTTACAGCTAAGATGAATGTCTATATATATCCTCCTCTTAGTCAATAATTAGTTTGCAAAATCAAGCAGCTCATGTAGCTGAGCATCAAGTCATTTCTATTTGAAAGTGCCTCATTTTATGTAATTATTATGTATAATTTAAAGCAAAAAATATATTAAAATATATAAGTGTCTCAGGAAACTCTGAACTTCTCCTTCAAAATGTTCAGTAACCCTTAACTATATTCCTCCTGCCCTACTTTTTCCATAGGCAAACTTTATTGCAGTACTTATGAACCACAACCATCAGCTCTTTATTGCTAGCTCAAGAGAGAAACCCATTTCCCACTATGGCTATGTGTTCAAAGGTACAGAGGGCATTCATGGTGCCCTTTAGCTCCAGATGAATTGTGAGTAATTTGGAGTGGTGAACACCAGACCCCATTGCTGCACTACCAGAGAATGTTCTTGAGATGACAGGAGCAAGACAAGAAGATGGGGCTGGAGCTAGGTAATACTTTAAGGTCCCCTCCAACAGAAACCATCCTATAATTCTATGACAGCAGGCACTGTGAGCCATCCAGTCCAGTGCCCAGCTGCTGGCAGCAGCTAAAAGAAGATATTTTTGCAAAATGTGGGGGAAAAAAGGGCACTGATTCAAAGTGGTGTAGAGATTGAGGATCTTAACTTCAACAGAACTTTCTTTCAGTGTATAAAACTTCTTAAAATCAAACCAAGATAACTTAATTTTTTAAAAATAGCCACTTTAAGCATTGTTTTCTTAACTTAAACTGTCTCAGGGAATCTCCCACTAGCAACCCATCTCTGTCACAGTGTACAGGGAGCTTGTGGGCAGAACAGTGGCAGAAAGTGAGACATACTCTCAAAAATATTTGTTTGTAAACCTGATCTTGATGCTTTTCAAAAACTACCTCAGCATTTCCCTGCCAGCTGTTGGCCAGTACCAGTGGGTGACAGCTGGCAAGTGAACTCACTCCAGACAAGAGAAAATGGTAACACTAGTTTGCATTCCCTAACCAGTGACCAAGTAACTCCTGTGTGATCGAGGGCATGGGCCCAAAACTTCAGAAGATTCATAATAGAATTTTTTACCATTTACAATCTAGTCAGACCTCAGCAGCCTCCTCTACAACCTGCCTCCTCAGGACCCTTGCCCAGACCACTGCCTTCTCATCCTACCCCTAAGTTGCTGTCTCTGCATCATCTTTTTTCATGTCTTTTTCCACCTGCCCCACCTAAACCTTCCTGTTGCTGCCTCCTACCTCTCCTTAGGCTTCTGCCATGCTCTGTCTCCTGTAATATCAATTTCTGCAGCACCCACGCTGAGTTCAAGATAATAAATTCAGGATCATTTACAAAGTTAGAGTCTACTCTTCTCTGGAATCAGAGTTCCTCTCAATGCTTCTCAGTGGTGAGGAACAAGTAGTTCTGAAGAGTAAGGTCAACTTAGTACATTTTTTAATACTGGGAGGAGTTCCTGACAAGGTTCCTATGTCCTCATAAAGTGCTACTTGCTACACAGAAGGTCTCAGACTGGTGGCCTGTGAGCAAAATGTGTATTTCTTCTTTGCCCAGTCATTGATGATTGGTGAGAACAGCTTGAGAGCTGTCACTTCCTCAGCCAGAAATGTTAAAGTGCAAGGGGTCAGTGAATGCCTGACAGAAATAAAAAGATACAGCCAGGTAAGTTTGCTTGGGCTCACACCCCATGTCCAGCCTGCATAAATGTAATGCCAGAGACGAAAACTCCCCCTGCCTCGAGCATTGTGCACTAATGCACAAATCCTCTGAGTGATCACACTCAGAGCCTCTTGCCAATGGCAATGCTGCATCTCTTCTGCAGCTCCTTCTATTACTGAGCACTTTTATTTAAACACCACAGCAGCTTAACAAGAATTATATGTGGCAGTAGGTTTCTCAGAGCCACTGTCAATGTTATGCATAGCAAGTGGCAGCAATGTTCCAGCTGACTTACCCTGCTGATTGTCCATGAATAGGCAGCAAACTCTTACAGAGGGTTCTGGAACCCTACACAATACACCAGTCTCTACAGATGGATCACAGAACTCAGCACAACCATGGATATATTGTATTTTTGCATCTCTCCAGTTCTGGCCCCCAAAAAGTCAGAAATTAAATATGTCAGTGAAGTCAGAGGTAAGGTACACATCAGCAAGCAGCATGAATGGATCCACAGAATGAAGAGCTGCTAAGAAGGGCTCAATCACAGCATCACACCTGTGTTTTGGATTTTCTTTTGGAATAGTGTTAATCTGCTTTTATAAGCATTTTATTTGCAAGATACTTGGCATGTTTCTGGAATGAATCCTTCTGCTTAGTTTTATCAAAAAGGCATCTTGTTTCCACTCCACAAGCCTACCCTGTAATGCAAAAAATCAGGATACATGGGCAGGGTTGGGAGATTGTCAAAAAATAATTTGGAATTTGAATGAGTGTTCTATCTAGTTGCATCCATTGCACTTGTGTTAATGTGGGTACATCAAGAAGCTAAAGCATGCAAGGCCCTGAGCAGGTCTGCTGTCTATCATACCTAGCTGGAGTACTTTCCTGTCATCTCAAACTGCTGCTCCTTACAACAGCCAGGTCTAGATTATGACAATAGAGAGAATATTCTCAATTAATAACTGACATACCAGAGTTTGCTCAAAAAACTAATAATACCAGTACAGAAAACTACCCGTTTTTTAATAGTTTGATAATGATAAAAATAATAAACACAAAGTCAAGATCATCAGTAATATCACTTAGTGTTTGTTTCAATAATAAAATCTTCTGCATTCCAATAATTTTTCAAAACACAGGAGATTTGGCAGTTGAAGAAACAAGTGGGCTTACTTGCATCCTCAGCTTGGATAGTGGAATATGTCACTATTTGGATGTTTCAGCTAAAACTGAGAAATAGTAGGTAAAAACCCTACCAAAACCAGCTATTTTTCTGGAGGACTGGTTGTGATAAGTGTGCTAGGAGGAAAGGAAGGAGACGGGGAAGAGAGGTAAGTATATCTTATCCCTTTAAAAAGAAATTAAATTATGCTAGGACAGATATAAAAATAAACCTAAATCAAAAGGAAAGTAGGATTAATCAAAATAGCTGGTCAAGGTCAACAAACAGAAAAGTCACTGGAATCTCCTCCATATCTATTTTCAATATATAGAAGCAAAGGAGGTAAGGCAGAATAACACTTCCATCTGAGAGTCAGAACTGTGGCTGAAATATAAATTAAGAAACATGTCAGTCAACCTGAAATCCCTTCCCAGCACTCTTAATAAGAGCAAAATGAACAGGATATTAAGAGCCAGGAGATAACTCTTCTGCAATACTGAACAAACAATTCAGCAAAGTGAGTAAGCACATACTGACATTTTAGCATGCACTTAAGTTTCAGCATCCTCAGTGAGAATCTGATATCTGCCCTCCTCCCAGTGGAGATCCATGAGCATGGGTCTGTCTTACACACAACCCTTCCTCCAATCTGTGGGTGTAAATCTGTCCAGTAGCTGTGGAGCTTCTCAGGGGACAGACAGTCATGTGCCAGCCCTGCAGGATTATGAACAAGACAGTTCTGCACAGCACCTCCTGGCACCTGAGGGCCATGTTTTACAACCTGCTTATCCTCTTTCTGCTTCAGCTCTGTTGGGATGGGAACATGGGTACTTCCCTACTAGAAAATGAAAAGTGTGTTCAAATGTGTTAAAGTGCAACCATGACAATTCAGGTAGACACTGACCTGTCTGTTAAATTAAACTGATGAGAATTTTTCGCAGTTTCAGAGTCAAGGATCACAAGACTGGACATCATTGAAAGGAAAGGTCCAAGCCAAGGACAACTATCAAAATCCAGGATATCAAGCAAAGCTTCCCACAGGCACAGTGAGAGCTCCTCTGCTGACCTTCTCTGCAACATATGGTGTGGTAAGATGTACACCCTCTTCCTGCCCCACCACCCTGGCACCACCTGCTAGGAATGAGAAGACAGTAAAACTACTGCATGAAGAACCAATAAAAATGGGTGTGATGCTTCTGATGTGGCAAATTTCTCTCACTCACTTCTCTGACCCTAGGAAAAAGTCTGTATATAATACAAAATTAAAAACTGCAAATCAAGGGTGTAAGCAATACTGCAACTTGCCCAGTCCTTTTGAAAGGAGTAAGTTAATAACATTTTAGCACTTGGAAGTATTTGCCTCCACTTTGAATTCCTCTGTTGTCTATTTCACTATCTAGATTTTATATTCTGAGGACCTATTTTCTTCTCTGTCACCCAGAATATAAAGTGTCATTTCAGGATATTGCACTCCTTCCTGAGTTCAAGAACCACATGATTCTAGAAGTCATAATATTATGAGCATGCTTAGATCCATGACTTCATGCCACATGACTAAAACATCTCCTAAAAAGAAACAGTCTTGTTATTCACACTTCTTTGGTTGTTAACAATGGATCTGCACCTATAAATCTGGAAATGTAAACCTGCATGTCCAGAGCAAAAAGTCACTAATTCATAAACGAGCTACAGAACAAATAAAAATGAGTAAAAGGTATTTGAAGTGAGGTGGTTTCTGTACATTTACCAGTGTAACTCATCCATGCTTGGTGGTGGTATCAAAGGGTACTAATTTGACACGTGTTGAACCAGCCCAAGATAAATAAGTTCAGTTGTGCTCTCTCACATCTCTGAAAATAATCACTATCCCACACATCCACTTTTCATTTGAGAAGTTGGTAGTTCATACACCACCACAAGAAGATAAAACATTGACAGTGACTAATGTAATGAGCCTGAAGCACTAAAGAAAGATGAGGAAAAAAAAGTTTAAAATTTATGGTTTTTATTCTCTTGCTTCCTCCCAACAGGATCTGAAAATCTTTAAAGAACTTAAGTGCATCAAAGTATATCCTTTGAAAATCATGCTTACAGGCAGGAATACAAATTGGATACTAGTCCCTAGGCCACTGGCCTACCTTTGTAGAAGGGTGGCTTGCATTTAATTTCCCCTGACTAACAACTCCCCTAATTCAACATTTGAAAACAACAGGACTTAAGGTTTGAAAGTTAAAGTTAAAAAAAAAATCTTATAAAAGAATTCAAATTTAAAAAAGTTTCTGATCTGACACACTCTTAATGCTATTTATATCACTAGTGGCATCATGACACAGCAATTAAATTATAACCCTTTCACTAATAGAACATATTTTTGCCTATTTAAAGCAGAAGGAAAGAAACAAGAAACTTTAGTTCAAGAAAGCCTCAAGTAACTAGACATATAGGCAGGCCATAATTAGAGGAAAAGCAGAAGGTACACAAATAATTTGTGTTTGACTATAACCAAGTTTGAGTTAGGGTATTATATGAAGCAATACACAAGCTGTCATTAACTTCTAACTGATATACATTTAGGCAACATTGGGTCATATACAACCTATTCCATAAAGTCTTTTCATTTTATTTAGGCTACTCTGTCACCCAGGAACTCACAAAGCATACCATGTTCCCTAGTTTGTGGACTGCATAACTAAAATTTTATTTTTGCAGCTTAGCTATTTTTAAGGATTAGTAAAGTTCAAGTATGAAGTTAATGATTTAAAGTAATTACTGACATTATTTTTTTTTTTATAACTGCTTATTTCCTACTCTATTTAGACATAGAGGAACAGTTTTAATCTCATCCAACATTTAAGGAGAGCAAGGAAAAGGAATGGGACACAATATGTAACCCCCTTGTTAAATCATTATGATTGACCCAGTGATCCAAGAACCAAACTTTTTCCCCCAAAGACAGTAAGTTTTAAAAACATGCCATCAGTTCAGAATTATTTCAGCAAAATAAACATCAGTTATACTCAAACATCAAGCCAGGATGTACGTGGGGGAAAATATAGTCCAATCCAACACCATTGTTAAAAAATTGGGATGGGGTAGCATTACACAGCCAGGAAAAAAAACTTCTCTGGCTAACTGCGCCACCTTATGATTTAAATTTAAATGGAAAATCAAATGATTGTCCAGTCCATAGAGGAAAACACTTACTTAAAGATATTTCTTTAAACCTAAAAATGGGATCGGGAGCTTACTTTATTCTTTCTTACAGAGAAGTGCAGGGTTGTATCTCTCAGTATTGCTCTTCTGGTTAAAAACCATGTCAGCAATATAAATGGAAAAAAATACATTCAGTCTTGCTGGATTGTGTTTTTGTAATAACAGTATACACATCCAAATCAATAAAGCCAGGCAAATAGCAGAGCAGTGGTTTAGCAATCTTAGCACTGTTAGCTAAGTATACAATCAACTCTAAAACAAATGCTTCATAATCCGTAATTCTCCCATGTAAATCTCTACTCATATAACCCTGGGAAATAAGAAAGCTTCACTTCTGATTTTTTTTTTTCCTCCAAGGTTTAAAACATGCCGGCTGTAAGCCCTAATTTATAGCCAACAGATCGCAATTTGCACTGAAATCTCTAGCCAGACACGAAATGAAACAGCACAGATATTCAAAGGAGTTACAGCATGCATTTAAATACATTAACCACATCCTACCTTGCATCCAAACATCAACGATAAAGTGTTGTTGGTGCATGCAACTTTGCAGTGGCAAATCATTGGTGTAAAGCAGTCAGGATTTTTAACAATAGGGCACATTCCTTTAGTGCTGCAGTAGTGGCAGCCTACTGAAGGCTGAAAACAAGTAGCTAACACAGCACATGGAGTGGCAACATATGCTGCTCAACAGCTAGCTTTCCTCTTGCTGGTCAGAAGCAGCCTGCTTGAATCTCTACCTGGGTCCCATTCAGCCATCCCCTTCTTTGTTGGTGAATCAACGATGCAACAATGATCACGGATCTCAGGATTTCCCTTCCTCTGGGAAATTAGTTTTTACATCGGGGGAAAAAAAAAAAAAAAAAAAAAAAAAAGGGGGGGGGAGAAAAAAAAAAAAGAGAGAGAAATGGAAATGAGGGGGACTAGCAGGTGTGGCAGTATTAGCATGTAAAAGGATGTAAACGCCTACTCATAACAATCACATAAGATTGTCATGCTAGCTGAAGTGGGCTGAAATTATTCCATCGGAAGAAAAATACTGCAGCTCCTGATTTGGTAAAAAGCCAGTGAGTTGCTGCAATACATAGTCATAGTGTGGAGAGAAGAGGAAAAAAAAAATGACTTATCTAAGAAGCCAGGATCCTCAGCCTTTATCAATATGCATTCCAGTAAGGATTCCCTTCCCAGCGCCTCCCCGTGAAAAAGAATCAAATCAGTCGCAACTCCGGAGAAGCGATGACCTTTGCTTTCCCCAAATAGATGAATCTCAGCAGGAAACAAACTGTACTCAGAGCTGAAAATCACAGATGCTGGGAGTTTGTAATAAGAGAAATACAAGCAACATTTATCCAATCCTGGCTTGCCACATGGGAGCTTTCTCCAGGCACAAATTTACAAATAGACAGGTTGAAGGATTGCAGGAGACACTGAATAAAGATATGAAGTTACATGGAAAATGCAGCAGCATGAAGCTAAAAAGTCAAGCCTCTTTAAACTCTGCTTTGGAGGCAATGTAACTACTGACCCAGCTAGTACTACTATCCTGCAACCTGCAAACGTCTTGCTGTAAACCAGAAAAGCAATAATTAAAGAAGTTTGGGAGCGTAATGCTGGTTTGGATTCTGTTACAGCTGTCGCTGCTCCTTCAGTTAAAGCAACACCAGCTGAAAACGCATAATAAAGCACTTGGATGAGCAAATCACTAGCTGTGCTTTTTAAGAGGATTATTTATATCAAAAGTTGGATTAATGTATCCTCCAGGTTTAGGTTTGGTCATAGAAGACACAAATGCAAAATGAAAAGACCATGATATGGAAAGTAAAGTGATGTCCTTAACGATTTCACAGCTGATAGCAAAGTAAACCAAGCAGTTGTTTCACAGAGCCCTGACCCTGCTTTTCTGACTCACTGAGCTCTGCCCATCAAATTAGAAACTCTTCCTAAAGAAATGAGAGCAGCTTGTCTCCCTGGCAATCGCAAGTCAGTTCTTAAGTCACAACTGAAACAGTTTTCTGTGATAAGCCCCAAGTAGAAATTTGTTATACAACAGAACAGAGAAAATGGCAAATGGAGGTCCCAGTGTGAAGCCAGATCAAGCAGCACAGAGGATGAATAGAACAGGATTTTTTTTTAAAGCTGCCTCTGATTGCAGACCCTAACTTAGGCAATCTCTTCTACTAGGATTTTGTGTTTATATAAGTATAGATACATGCATGTGTGTGTGTTGCATGTATGCATATATCTATACTTCAAGTAGAATTTCTTCAGTATAATTTACCCTGGCTCTTTTTTGGCTTGGAACTCTGCAAAGCAAATCTCTTAAACATCTTTGTTACTACACATGCACAATACAGTAACTTTATCCAATTTTAGTGTGCAGTTACATTTCAGCTTGGAATAATGCTTTCTGATTATTGTTTCTCACTCTGTTTTTGAACTTAGCACTCACAAGAGCCCAAGCTCAGTAAAATCACAACAGTTTCTAGATGGAAGTGGCAGATAGAGCTGCTCCACAGTCAGAGTTACCAGCTACTCAGTTCCACCCAGTTCCATTTCTGAAGATTTCTTTTTTCAAATAACAAGCTCTTGCAGACCATTGTCCTCAATTCACTCAGCTCACACTTTTCTCCCAGCCAGCCTGGACATGAGCCCACGTGCCATGGGAGTTCACTGCATGGATGCCCTTCAGTCAGCTGTTCAATAACCCAAGTTTGTGTGATCCATGAGTCCAAGTGACACTGCAGCAGCACCTCTCCAGAGCAGTGACTGAGCCTGTTTAGAAAAGTACTGTGGTGACAAACAGCAGCTGTAACACTGCTGAATCTTTGATCTGTTTATTCCTAGCTTGCCTGTCTTGTTATTAAGCTATATATTATACAGATTTTTCTTTCAAGCACTGTCTCTCGCATAACCAGCACTGGTGTAAATATAGAAAAGCGTAGTTTCCATGACAATACATTCCATAGTTACAGCCAGCAGCCACTATCATTAAAACATGAATCACAGTGCTACCTTAAGGTGTGAGCACACTTCATCACTGGCCTTAGAAGCATTAATTTGGGATGGGGGTGGTATGGCAATATTTTTAGGAGACACTACTATAAAACGCCAGAAAACTGTGCTATTAAACTATTTTGGCCCTTCTAATAGCCACCCATCTTAGATATTTCAGTGATCAGTAACACCCAATCTGTGCCATCATTAGCATTTCTAAGAGAAGAATGCATCACATCTGTACTTTTCAATGTTTTAAATGTCCTGATTGAAAACTGAACTCAATCACACATATGATTTCTGATTAATATGCATATGGCCTAATTAAAATCACCTGCATTTATTTCCAAATTCCAATTTCAAAAAAGGGCAAGACAACCAGCCAGTTAGCCTCTTGGACCATTTGGATCTTACTGCATGCAGCTGGCTCATGCTTTCAAAAGGGAGGACATATTATCTGTTCATTAAAATTCCATATCTTCCCTAGCCCCTGCCGCTATTGCAGATTTTCAACCAGAACAGGTTTCACCTGTGATTTCATTTCAATGTTAAGATGCACCAAACAGTAAGCATCCAAGTATTTTGCAAGGCACGAAATTCATCCCTTCACACTTCAGCTAATCATTGCTTTCAAGTGAAAAACAGTTACCTGACACACAGTCATTTGGGAAAATCTCAGAAAAGGAAGATTTATTCCAGTGACAGATTTGAATAATAACTCACGCCACAATTGGCCAAGACATTTATTTCCATTAAATGACAATCACATATAGGAAAATGTCATAAGAAAACATCTGCTCAGAGATCCTTCTCTATCTTTTCTGTTTTTTCACAACAGGACTCATCACACACACAAGTATATTGCCACTTGCCCAGAACGGCATTTAAATCACAGTCGCCCTGCAGGAGCAAGGCTTCTTGGAAAATCTATGTCCACATTTTTGTGCTGATGGCATATGCAGAAGAACACAAATTGTGGGTGTTATTCTATGGAGAGTCCATGGATCAGTTTTTTTGAGCCCTCCAGCCTTCTTTGGGCTGGAGTGCATTGACTCAGCCACTTGCTCACAGCCACAGCCTAAGAACTCTCCTGCTCTACCAGCCCCTCTGGAAGCTGCCAGCCTTCCAGCTCCAGGTTTTCCAAAGATGTCTGTCTGCCTTTTACAGTGCACCATTTCTTGGAAATGGATGAATTAACTTGGAGCAACTGAGCTGCATCTCAGGAAGTATTATGATCATGTTTGCATGGTATTTCCTCACTTAATGTGTATATATCTCCTTCTGTACTGAAGCTACTTCAAATAGCAATGCTTAGCTTTGCACCTGACATATCATGTGAGAAACAAATTAAAATTATAAGTTTAAACTATAATAATAATAAAATAAGTTAAAAAAATAATTTAAAAAATTAAAAAGTAAAGACCTGGAGAGTCACAAAGAACTTTAAGGTATTCACCTTTGACTATCTTAGGATGCTCAATTTTAGGATTTCTTAATTCTCTGATGTTTCTGTTGAGAAGCACTTAAGTTTTGGTACTATGGTATTTCATGCATTTCCCCTTCCCAGATTTCACTACTCAACTTTTTGTTCCATTGTTATACCATTAAAAACTCCTCTAACCCTTATGGCATCCATTAGATATGAGAAGATCATGATGATCTATAAACCCTTGGCCAAGGTATATGATTATTAACTTGCTTCTAATCTTATGTTAGAATTCAAAACCATCTTTGTTGCTGTTCTCTGAAGTCTCTGAATACTAATCAAGCCTCTTAAAAACTAAGCCTGGCTCTGACAGTGATTAAAGAGAAGTTGTCTTCTCAAAGAAGCAGATAAAAGAAAAAGCAAAAAGGCTTGTTGCACCACAGGCAGCACATACAAAGGGAACCAGAGAACATAAAAATAAAACAAACTTGAAAGATTCCCCATCAAAATAGAAATGATTGCACATAACTGTCTCACATGTTCCTTAAGAACTAACAGTCTCACACCTCTAGTCTAAAGCAAAGTTTTTCCAGCTGTTCTGTCTTTGGGGAGACTCCACCTAGGGTATTTCAAGGACCTCAGCTATGTGAACACTTTCTGTGAGCTAGTAATTTTGGGGTATACAATGGGATGTCAAGCCTTCATTTTGATGATTTTTGTCTATTGGCGAGTATCAGAAGCCTGGGTTTAATTTGCCTGAAAATCCATCCCCCCTTTTGAACAGTAATCATTAGAATGGTTTGGGTTGGAAATAACTTTTAAAGGCCATGTAGCTCAACTCTTCTTTAACAAGCAGGGATACTTTCAACTAGATCAAGTTGCTCAAAGCCCTGTCCAGCCTGACCCTAGATGCTTCCAAGGATGAGACATCCACCACCTCTCTGGGCAACCTGTGCCTGTGTTTCATCACCCTTATTGGGAAAAAAAAAAAATTCCTTATATGTAGTCTAAAAATAGTCTCATTTAGTTTCAAACCATTACCTTATTCTATCACAACAGGACCTGCTCCCATATTTCATACAGGCCTCTTTAAGCAGTGAAAAGCAGCATTAAGGTCTCCACAGAGCCTTCTATTCTCCAGGCTGAGCAATCCAAACTCTCAGCCTTTCCTCACAGGAGGGACATACCAATTCTCTGATCACTTTTGCACTTGCTCCAACAGGTCCATGCCTTTGCTTCACTGGGAATCCTGTGCCTGGACATGGTCCCACTTGGGCTGTGAGCATGTATCATTGAAGTCTGCCCAGGAAAGAGCCCACAGTACCAGGTACCAGCTCAAGAGCTGATAATTTTCTAAACCTCATGCCAAACTGTGCTTGAGCTGGTTCCAAGGTTAATACGAGACTGAAATTTCATGCACGCTTTAAGAAAAAGGGGTAAGGCAACTTTTTTTTTTGAATGTCCAAAGCCTCAAGGAGCAGATGAGGTCTGGGCTGGTCCTGCCATGAAGAGGAGAAGAATAGGGCGACTGGGGTGGAGATGGAACAGAGAGCTCCAGGGACAGCTGTGTACAGACAGATTTGCCACATCTGTGAGATGTCAGTGGCACTGCGGGGACCCACCTATTTCACTGCCATGAGCAGCAGCTGCTCCATGTCACACACTGGCATGTGACAACTGATTTCATTTTCACAAATCAGTGTATGGAGACAGGGATGAGCTGCCAGTTGTCTCCTGCCAACAGCAGACCCTGCTGGTTCACTTCACCTAGAGATGACAGCGACATGGAGATAGAAAGTTCTCCTCAAGCACCTTGCAAATGAGCATGGAGGCAGAGAGAAAGGCAGAGGACAGATTGCATACTCTGGAAAAAACTCATGCATCAAGAATTCAGGTGTGGTAAGCAGCTTGGAAAAATATGACTCCATCTCCCCACCTGAAGATGGAATTGATGTCTTCTAATTAAATGTCCATATCCTACATATGACATCCTATAACAGTGATTTTTAAATTAATAGGAATACTCTTACAAAAAGTACTCATGTTTATAAGTGTTTATACATTCTAAAGTGCCACATTCCCCTAGTTATACATTAGCAACTAGTGGAAAACTGTCTGAATTATTTATGAAAATAATTTTGATCTGTTAAATCATTTACAAAGTCACCAACTGCATATAATTTTAACTAACTTCTCCAGCCAGTTATAAATTTAAAATAAAAATATGAGAGAGGGGAGAAAAAATAATAAAATATCAGCCTGGAAAAAAAAAGCAAGCATATTGCTGCCAGTCCTCAGCATATACAAAACAGCTCCACTTATATATGAAGATTCCTATTTATATCGTGTATTAGCATTTTTAAGGTTTTCTGTGACAAATCAAAGAGAAATAAAAGGCTTGATCCTGCTGGCACAGAGTGGAAACAAGCACACAGAATATTCAGATAAATATATGCCTTACTTTAATGTCACTGTGAAGACCCATTGATTTCTTTAAGTGTTTCTAGTGTAATACACATGCATCTAAAAGAGCTTGAAATGATCAGTTTAGCCACCACATGCTAGAGCTCACCAAGAACTAAGAGCTGCAGTATCTACCCAGGCTGCAGAGACAAAAGAAGGGTTAGTCTACATGAAATTTTGTGTTGATACCCAGCTGCTAGGACTAAACTGGGCAGCTCTGCTTGTCAATGTGCACTCAAGTTATTGCACCACACACATCTTTGCTTTATGCATTGAGTGGAGGCCTCAGGCTGGCCACAGTTCTCTCCCTGTGGTCACCAGTTCTGCATGCACATCCTTGTGTGAGCAAGACTCCCTCAGTAAGAAGCAGCAGCAATTGGTAGGAATTTTCCATTTGTTTTCCTGCCTCCCCCTGAATCCATTTACTTCTGTAACACCCATTGATGGGAAGTTTTTCTGGCCTTCCAATTCCATGTTTTTTGTTTATTCTGAATCTCAGCCCTGATATTTTTATCAGCTTTCTCAAAGTTCAGCAATGGAAAGAACAAGGAACAGTTAACTTCTATTCATCCTCTCCATGTCAGTCATGACTTCGTAAACCAGTCAGAGACCAGGAGCTGTGCATCCTCACTAACTGGTCTCTCTTCCATTATGAAAAGTTGTCACTTAATAGATCTCAATCATCCTTATAAAAACAGCATCTATATGTTTGAGGATGATCATTGATTATCCCAGCTTGTTCTGCCTAATTGTTTCAAACTTCACCATAGTTCAGACACTAGAACACCCTTAATGGCCTCGGTGTTTTCCTCTAAAATCTCCCCATCCCTCTCAAAGTGTGTACCCAAATGGTCACACTGCCCTGCAGAATAATTCCACCCATCTCTCACTTACAGTAATTCTCTAAATATAGTCCAAGTTTTATACATTAGCTTTGCAACAGCCTTTCATTTTTCACTGAGACTCCCTCTGGGATTCATTTCTACACCATTCCACCTTTCCCTGCTTCCTGACTAATCAATACACATTTGGTATTCATGCAATTGGATACTCCTTTCTACATGCAACACTTAATATTTGTACTACATGTTATTGCTTTCAGGCCATTTATTTATGTTGAGCTTTACACATGCCATTCCTCTGACAGTTTGTGGTTTGCTCAGGGTATGGACTTCAATAAAAAAGAACTTGGAAGCAATTCTTCCTGGGATTTAGACTAGCTGGAGCACAGAGTGTTACATCTCCAAAAAGAGTTTCAAAGGGGAAATCCACTTTCAAGAAATGTATGCCTGGTTTCTGAGGAGATACATACACAATTTGACCTCAGTGCCTTTGGATCACACAGATTTAAAATGCTGGTGATCATTAATGGCCCACATAGATGGGAAGTTGATAGTGACTATACCCAGCTGATGGCAAGTAAAGAATCTATCTTCTAATAGTCATGTGTGAAATCTTTTCATGATCTAAATAAAAGTTAGGAGACACAAAAAACAAAACAAAAAAAAACCACACAAAATCTAAACTAAATTAATAAACCCCAAAAAATCCCCCACCACTAAAATTAACCCCACCAGTAAAAAAACAGTACTATTACCTTGACCATTTCCTGGAAATATTTGTAAGGCCCTGGATTAATTTTCAAATGTGGTTCCCATAACTGGTTTTTAGTGGAAAACCAGTGCATCTACAACCATCTCTTGAACTGAGACTCAGACTGCTGCTGGCAGCCTCAGAAAGGAACCACCAGAATCCAGCCTTTATTTCTTGTGTCATATGGTACTACTATTTAGAGAGAAATAATAAGCATAAAGGAAAAGTGCTTGATGAAAGCAGAAGTAAAAATAAAACCGATGATATATCAGAATTCATGAGAAGGTCAGGCTACTTGACACTTTGGAGAAGTGAATTTTCCACATTAGTAGCATTTTAAAAGAAAATCTATTATCCTGATTCTAAAGTACTGTTCAACTGAGCTATAATTACAGGCATAAATATATAAATAAGTAGCCCAGGCCTAAATCTATGTTGTAAAGTCTTACATTACTTGCTCCTTATTATTGTGTTCAAGATTTTCTCTGGCTAAGGGTGCAGGCACCCTGGCTGGGTGAAGCAGACACACATTTCATGCTAGAGTTGAGCCCAGGCTGTCACCACATGTGCTAGAAGCAGGAGAACACCTTCAGGTTTCTCTGTGAAATTTTTCTCAGAAATTCTCCCTGACATATAGAGAGAGAAGTTCTGATTACCAGATGTTTGAATTTTTTTTCATTTTTTTCTATATATAAATATATCCATCTTTCCAGTTACCATTAAAAGTGAGCATTTTCTCAGCAGTCATGAAGACTGTCAGTGATTTCCTTCAGATTCTTGTAACAGGAAATTCTGTTCTCATTTCTGGCAAATGCCACTATCCTCACAGCTTTTAGCATTTAATGGTTTTTCAGCTATGAAATTCTCATTCCATGAAAAAAAACCACCAACCCAAACCCAAGAAAAACTCACAAATAAGAAATTGTGCAATTGTGGTCACAGCTGAATTCTATATCGAGTTTTTCATCAAAATTGTAGCAAAAACATCTGGATGACAATATCTAATTTGGCTCTGTTTGCTGGCATTTCTAACCTCACCATGCTAAGGACAGACTATGGACCTTGCCTCTGGACACAATGGACACACAGGATCCCCTTAGGTGTAAAAAGGGGAACAGAGATTACAGATCCCTCTATTAAATATATCCATCCCACATCTGGGAAACAACCACTGTCAACAAAGAAAAAACCACCAATGCCCACCATTGTCTTCTTGGAGGGAGAGCTGCCCTTGGCTCCAACCCACACAGAGGTACCACTTGGCTAAAGAAAAATGTTTCTGAAATACTTTCTTCTCTCAACAGTTCCTGTGTGTCTTTCTCTGTAACCTGACCAGTTTTTCACAGTAAGAAAAGAAAAGAGTACCCAGGGAAAGCTGGAAGGGTGTTGCTTTGTGTGTGGCATAGTCAGAAGGTTTTCTCTGCCTCCATGGGCTGATGCCCATTGCCATGGCTTTAAATACAAGCTGTAAAGCCTTGTGGCTCACAAAAAAAACAGATGGAGGAGAAGTGAGCTTAATTCTGGGTTGCCTGGGAATCCTATAAGTTCTCTCATTCATGGGAGCTTCTGGACCAGGCATTCTCAGTCACAGAGCTCCCTTGGTGCTCACAGTTCTGGCTTGATCCTCTTTGCTGGGGCATGTCCAGGGAGAAGCACAGGGCTAGTGACAACAATCCTTCCTGGCCAGCACTGACCACTGGCCCTTTCTTGCACCTTTCTCCTTCTAGGATGCCTTTCAAAGCCAGGGCAGGGACTTTTCACCCTGACAGCACTGCCCAAATGCTGTCTGTCCCTGGGGCTAGGGTGTACAAGCAGGGTCTGTCACTGCTGGCCAAAGGGAACAGTTCTGTAAATGGAAGATATTAAGGAAAAGCACATCTCCAACTCTGTGTTGGTTGGGAATGTTTCCTACCTCCAATGCTCTACTATCCTGGGGAAAGGGAATGGAAAGACCTTCCTAAAATGATGTCATACAGAGTCCTCCAAAGTGTCCATGGGAATAATGAGGTGAAGTAAAGACAAACTCAAGAGAGTTGCTGGAGGGCCCAGTGCACAGCCCTCTACTGATGACATTTTTAATGCCTCAAAGATGAGGAGCTTAGTGGAAAATCAATGCGCTTCGGAGGGAAAGGAGCCAACAGAGCTTAAGCTGCTCCCAGTGACTGCAGGCCTGTGAGAGCCTGCAGAGGCTCCTGAGCCAGCCCCAGCTCTGAGGGGACTGAGGACCACGTCCTCACCCAGCACTAGGGCTGCTCAAGGGGCTGCTGCCAGGCACAGCACAGCCCCAGCTCCGTGTCATCCAGAAGCGCCTCCGCAGAGGCGATGCTAACACAAAGGAACAGGCACCAGCTCAGCTTTGGGTGTGGAACAGGAGCCTCCCTGTCCTCCCCACAACTAAATTCACACAGTCAGCCAGGAAAGGAGTGCAAGAGAGCCCAGGCCCAGAGCTGTTTGACTCTTGCCTGGCTGAGAGCTGTTGTGAGTCAGCCAGGGACAGACGGAGAGGACCATAATTCAGGATGGCAGCATCCTTGGTGCTGCACCATCCAGGTGTGGGAATGAGCAGCTTTGGGGCTTACCTGGGGAGAGCTGCCCTCCTGCTTCTGCTCAGTCTGCACTGCAGCTGACTTGTCTGGAGCAAGCTTCCAGGAAAAACAAAAAAAGCAGGCTGGGCAAAGTCTGCTCACAGGCTGTGCTGCAGCAGGAGCATCCATCTTAGATCCAGTGGAGGAGGAGAGCTTGGACAAGCTCCCTTTTTAAAGCAACAGTGCTCCCACTGAGCATGGCAAGGAAGGGCAGTGCTATGCCCCAGCAGTGGTTGTGCTGGATGCCTGCAGAACACTTTATGGGCATTAGCTAATTGATCTTTGTAAACACCCTTTCAGCAATTCAACATCACCTGTCAAGGTTTACAGGTGCAGAAAATAAGCTCAGGTAATATCACCTGCTGCAGAAGAAACCCATGATTTTAGGGTGCCTGGAAGAAAAGTCTTTTGGCCTGATTTTGTTGGTGTATCTACAGGTTTGCCTGACTCTGACAGTGCAAAACAACTGCATTCTGCTTGTAAATAAGGGTGAACATCTGCTTTTAAATGCCAACCTCAGGGGTATTTCAAGTTGGAAATGTTAAAAAGCAGGCACACCAAATTACTAACCCTTAGGATAATGGTAGCTTTTATGACTAAAGCTATCTGAGAAGAAAAGTCTAGAGCCAGGTTTAATCAAATTTTGTCTGTCTGCTTCTTTTTATGCATCTAGACAGGCTATGGCTTCTCCATGGATTTTATGGACCTGCTGGTGGAGACACAGGGTTGGGAAAAGAAAATAAAACCTTTTTGGCCAGGACCACTTAGTCTGCATGACCTGAAGGACAAGATGGGACACCCTGACTGGATCCATCACCACCCTACAAAAACTGTCATTAGGAAAACAGAACAGTTGTCCTGATTTTATCCTTGTGTGGCCTCTGGCCACTCAAACTCTACAGAATGGAGAAAATGAGGAAAGCCAATAGGAAGAAGGGACACGTGTGGGACATGCTACATGGCTGGGAGCTGATATTAACTGAGTGCTACAAGAGGTTGGTTTGATTTGTTCTTTATTTTCTTCAGGGCATGCTTTTGCTCTATGGTAGACCCTTAATAAGCATCAGACTTTTAGCTCTTGGTGTGCTTGACCAAAAAGCTATAAAAGACACCTCAGAGGCTGCCCCTCTGCCAGGCTGTTGATGCTGCAGCAATACTCAACCAAGGCCCAGATTTTTAGTTAGATAGATGCATTCTGGTACCTCGTGGGATTTTCCCTTGTAGGCTGAACAAGTTTGAAATTAAAATTAAAAAACAGGGCAAGTAAGAACACCCACTAGGGCCTACTTGTGATTGTAGTACATAAATAGCTTTAAAAATCTCAGGTTTCTCTCATGTACAGCTCCAAATTGGAGAATTCTCTTTCCTTACTGCTATAAGACAACAGCTGAAGCTCTTGTTGTCCTTCAAATTGTGCTTCAAGGTACATCCATACATTCAGGCAGCCTGTTTTTTCCTCCAAACCTTCCAGATGTGTGAGAGCTACAAGCTGAGCATTCCCCAAAGGGACAGGCCTGAAAGAATTCAAAGTCCTTCGTTAGGCACTCTGTCAATGCTGTAAGCATCCTACTTAATTGATGCACTGTTTTTATTACACGTGCCCTGAGGGAGTGTGCTGACCAAAGCCTCCTGTAAATTGAATATATAAACAAATACATAAGCAAGCATCGTTGCCGTGACCAGCTCGCGGTGCGACAGCGAAGTCCAGGCGGTTTAATGTGGTTTTACACAACAATCCAGCTGTCTGGAATGGCTTCTTTGATCCTCATCAACCCTGGCAGGCTCTTCCAGCTCCTTGCTCTACCTCAGCAAAGACAGAGGATGCCACTCTTGCTTTTCAGGTTTCTAAGGTCACTTTGCTGATTCAATATGTCATTTAAAAAGCTTCCTATAATGTGAAACTGCCAATTTCCTTCCTACATCTGGAAAATGAGTGAAGAATTTTGTCATTTGCTGTTAAAAGGAATGAAGTAGAATCCTTCTCCTATTCTTTCCTTTTCCCCTGCAGTCGACCTGCCCCACTTCACAGCTCTGCAAAGTCACGATCTCTTTTCTTTCTTACTTGTGTATTGCTCAGACCAAAGTACTTTTCAAATATATCTTTTAACAAAACCTTAGAAAATACAGCTGTACCAGTCAGAGTCAGGATTACAGTGCAAATAAAAATAATGGGTGCCAGCTGGAAAGATAAGATGGCACCACAGAAAGTACAGAAAACAATATAACATGGGAGCCATTACCCAGCAAGGGCTGGCCAGCCAAAGTCTTGCACTGCTGCTGGAGCAGGTCTTGCAGCCCGTGCTCATCGCTGGGCTGCCTTGAACAAAGCACTATCAGAGCCCCATCTGGCTTGTACACACCTACAAGAACTGAAGCCACATGCTGGCTGCAGTCAGGCCTTCATGCTCATGAATGTTATGCATGTGAGAGAATTTACAGCTGTGAGTCATCATCTTGCCTACATTCATGTGCTCCTTTCCACTCTGGAAGGAAAGCGCTTTCATTCACGAAAAGAAAAAAAAATATAGGTTTCGAGACAGATCATGATGCAATCACACTCTTTTATAGTGTTCAGCTTCTTGTTATGAAATATGATTCCCCTGAGGCATGACTATAGAGTGTGGAAAAGTGAGTTAAAATGGAAAACAGGTTGTGGCAGCCACGCCTCTATGACTGCCCAAATCACTTCCTCTGACTGCAGACATCCCTCATGGAGCTGCTTAAAATTATCTTAGGACAGTTATCCTAGATTGTCTTCATATTGAAATGCAGTAAGTGTTATTAGGATGATCTTTAGTACAGAGCTTGAAGAGACTGAAAAAATTAAGATGGACTGAACTAGAGACTGAACAGAGCCCACGTGTCCCAGAGCTCTGTGCTCTTTCCCCCCTAACCATGTTGCAAAATTATTTTGGGCAGTGTAGGTGCCATAGTCAGGCTATTTTGTGAGCCAAGCAAAAGCAATCTACCCTATTTCTCCCAAATATGTGAAGCCCCTGCTGTCCTTGGGGCAGACACTGGCCAAATCAAATTGAGGTAAAATCAAAATCAGGAAAGATGTCAGAGAAGGGGTATTTCTGAGGGGACATGTGCAGAATCCTTGAACTAGGATATACTCCTAAAAATTGTTTCAGAATGGGAAAATTAGGTGGGATGCCTACTTCTCTCCCCTGAGAAACTGGAAATGTTTGACCTTAACATATGATTAGTTGTTAAATGACTTTCAAGGAGACTTTCCTAGGATAATCTACTTAGCCTTTAGCACCCATTTATCGCTTCATAGTGGAGATTAGGGTTGATCCTCAAGAATAGCATTACTTAGAGTGTCAACTACATTTTTTTCAGTTAAGTAAATTATTCCTTTATGGGAATAATGAGAAAATTTAATGACCTCTTTTCCTGTATTTAATGTATTGTTATGGAATAGGTGACCATGAAAGTCATTAAAGTAAGGATGGAAATGAAACACTCTATAATTGAGGAAAAAAAAGTCACCAAAAGAACTGATGAACTTGTGCTCATGCAGAAGGTTCTTAACATATTTCTGAATTATGGATATGATGGTTGCCACTTTTTGCTAGCAGGTATTCACCTAAACACTTGTTCTAGGTAGAAATTAAAGACTCCAGATAAATTTTTAAGTAATTAAATCAAGGTGAGACTCAATGTCTGGAAAATGAAAAAAAGATTGTGATTAAATACAATTTTTAGACATGCTCTAGGTGCTTACAAAAAATTTATGTCCAACTGCATCCAACTCGGACCAAGAAATTCAGCATACCTCATAATAAAACCTCTTCAGGGCTCTTCCCCTGCAACTCACACAGGCCACATGCACAGTTCACAGTGCTTGATCTTGGGTTTCCATGACACTAGAATCCGTGTTTCTTCTTCTGTGTGTGTCTGAGGATACTAAACATCCTGGGATTGTGCTGGACAACTGTGTAGTTTCCAGACTGCTCACTTTCTTCTATAGCAATTTTTGTGTCATGGGATATGGCCGAGAATGTTTGTTTGGCTCCAAAAGCCAGTCTGGATTTACATTATGCAACATGTACAGCCAGAGGATTAGGCCCCTCGAATGAGCTGGGAAGCAGAAGATATCCATGGAGATATCCATGACACTCTCTGATTTTTATCAAAATGGGTCCTCATAAGAAGGAATTGCAATCAAGCCTTAGGAGGCAGCTAAGAGGTGGCAACCAGAATCTCCAGGATTAGAGAAAGGTGTTTATCATTAATCATTTGCTCAAAACGACATAGGATGTAATGGCTTTAAACTGAAGGAGCCATAGTTTAGATTAGAAGAGTTTTACAAAGAGAGTGGTGAAACTGGTACAGTTTGTTCAGAGAAATAGTAGATGCCCCATCCCTGGAAACATTCAAGATCAAGTTGGAGAGGGCTCTGAACAACAGGGTCTAGTTGGAGATGTCCCTGAACACTACAGAGGGGTCAGACTAGTTGGCATTTAAAGGTTCCTTCCAACCTATCCTATTCTATATTCTGTGATGCTCTGATTCTCTGACATGACTCTTGTCTTGTTCTGGGACATTCAAACACCAAATGCCCTCTGCAGCAAAGGTTGCTTGACAGAGTACCCTGTTGTGACTGCTTTTGATTTTAAGCCTGAAAACACTCAAGGGTCAGGTTGATTGACAAATTACCTTAATTTAGCAATTGATTTAGCCTCAAATGAATTGTTTCCATATGTTTACTCTTAATCTATGGCAAACTCCTCTTTTACAGGAAATAAAATCAAATTGCCTCACATTTTTCACGGGAAAAAAGCACAGGCACAGTCAATCACATGCTCAATAGACATGTGACATCACTTGACCATGAGTTCACACAGGTAGATGAATGTGCAGGACTGTGGTCTTCAGCTTTTGTTATTATTACCTCTGTTTCAGCATTATTATTTTAAAGATCTTTGTCCTCTCATAAATACCTCCCTCAGGTTATTCCTCCAATTCCTAACATGTAAATTTTCCTGTATTTCTCAAAGGTTAATATCAGTGTACATCCAGCCAATGTTAGACTCTCAATCAAATTTTTCTCTCTGTTTTTCAGTGATGGCTGCAAATTAAATTTGTACTATACTGCACGAGATGAAAATACCACCCCAAAGGCTTACTAATCAAAGTCAGACCACTGCAAATTGTTCTGGAGAGGTGAAAAATATATATTTATCTATATATTAATTAAAATATAAGTAACTCATCTTCAGGTATTATTAAAAATTACAGTGTTTAAAGAAAGCAATTCATTCAGCTGTGAATATAAACACTGTCTTGTTTTGCTCTGGATGATTAACAAAAATAGTGAATTGCTGGAATTCTATTATTTCAATAGGAAACCACTTTTCTGAATAAGATAAACTGCCAGCCAAAACCAATAATTATACCTTTTTTCCCTAAGGATATGCAACAGCAGTGTCTGTTTTAGACTATTGCATTTTCAGCCATAGGAAGGAGCTAAAGTTACATAAATTTCCTGGAAGAGGATGTAGACAGCTGTTTAGATGAAATTGTGCTGTTTCTGGTATCAGTTTGATATACAAGTTATTTTATAGTTGTGACAGAGAAATAATAAAGAAATTGCTAAACTATTAGCACACAATTTATGCTTGCCTGTGTACCTCACAAAAAGATGCTTTTGTATTTTTTGAAGAATATTGCCAGTGATAACAAATACATGGCTTCAGCTTTACTTTCCTCACTCCATCTTTATGTTGCAACAACAGATTTTAACAATTTAGCACATGAGAATAAATATTAAAAAGAGGCATTTATGCAGCTCCTCAGAGTTTAAGAATGCTCACATGGTCAAATCCTCCACTGACGTACCAGAGACAACACAGCTATACTTTGTTTTAGTGGAAAATATTTGTGTTACTATTTCATGTATCAATGCCAGATGTAAATTAAGTGCTGTCTAACTTTAAAGAGGGCTATTCTATAAATTGGAGTTGCCAGGCTGAGCCAGGCTCATGCTGGAGAGCTGACAAGAGGCAGAAGCTGGGAAACTGCCTCAGCACCAAGGCAGAACAGCAAACCACAGCTGAACCTCCCTCTAACATCCATATGAGATTTCTGGCTGCTGGCAAAAATTACTTTTCTAGGATGAACTGGTTGGCCCTTGGATTCCTCACCACTTCATGCCCTATATTTGGATAACAACTATCTGGGAGGTCTTTACATCTGTAAACCTGAGCTGTCTTTAAATTAAGAGAACTATTTGCAGGACTTCAGTAACTGCAGGTGATGGTGCAGTCACGTGAGTGTAGGTTGACATCCTGAGGCTCTGTCAGCTGCTCCTTCTTGCCACCTGTGCCTATCCCTCCATGTCCCAGGCAGTCTTCTTTTCCCTCTCTGCTGGCACATTCCATCCCTGCCAGAATATCATGAAGCTTGTGTCAGATCTTGGCACAGAAACACAAAGAGGAGAAGCTGAGCAGTATTCAGGAGCTGAGGGAGAATTATATCTACTACTGTGGCTGCTGATCCATTTTGAGTATCATAGCCAGAAACTCCCATCTGGAGTCTCCCACCAACTGCTCTTGGGCAGTTTAGATGCAGTGGCATCAACAAGTTGAAATTTGACCCTAGAGAGGAGTTTAAGCAGAAGTGGAAACTATACCCACAATCAGTCTCTCTTATTTGTGATCTCAGGATGCACACAGGTAATTTTTTAAAGCACTTCTCTGCAATTAGGTGGGTTAGAAACATTCTATAATGAGGATTATATTATAAACATCCAAAGGAGGGTTGATTTTAACTTCTACTACTCTGTTCTAATGAAAAACCTGAAAAAAAAAAATCATGAGACAGAGGAACATAGTTATGAACTGACCATTCCTGATCCTTGATATTTCTGTAGAAATTTCTTACAGCTACCTTGCACAATATTGCCATTTTTCAGTGCAGACACATTTCTCATCCCATGAGAAAATCTGACAGTTCTAAGAATGTTTCTTTTTTTTTTTTTTTTTTTTTGTACAGAAAGGAAGACAGAAGACTGGGGTGCTTTTACTTGGAGCAAGGAATGTTCTATGCCATGCATTATTTAAGGAGGAAAAATGTAGATCACAGAATCTCAGGATAATTCATGTTGGAAGGGAACTCAGGCAGCCCTCGGTCCAAACTTCCCCTCCAAACAGGATCAGCTATGAAGGTAGAAGAGGTTGCTCAGGGCTTTGTTCAGTTAAGTCCTGACAGATTCCAAGGTTGGAGACTGCACTGCCTCTCTGGGAAACCTGGCCCACTGCTAGGCTATTGCAGAACAAACCACCTCCCCTTATGTCCATTCTGAACCCCTCTCATTTCAGTCTAGCACAATTACCTCTCATCCTTCCACCATGTGCCATTCAGCCATTCCTTTAAAGGCTGAATGGGGAAGTGTTCCAGCTCCACCATCTTCTAGGACATCTCCTAAACTTGCTTATATTTAATAAACATCTTTGCACTGGAAGATGCATGGGGTTTAACAAGCTTTGAGAAGAGGAAAGTAATCACTTCTCTGGATAGCCTGACTCTACTGCCATCTATACATGTTGAATTTAATGAAGTTTGTGTTGGCTTTTTTCTCCAGACCATCCAGGTCTCTATGGATGGCAGCCCTGCCTTTTAAGCATGCTAAGCATCTCCCTTCATTGTGGTGTTTGCTGACCTGATGAGCACATGCTCCTCATCCCCAGACACTGCTAGAGACCAGTTCATCCCAGAATAGGTTTTTGTGATACACTTGCCATCAGTCTCAAGGTAGAGAGTGACCCACTAACCAGTGCCCTCCCAGTCTGGTCATTCAACTAAGTGTGTTACTTATCTAGCTGTCCAGAAACCTGGATACAAGAGGAGGCATCTCAAAAATCTTATTCTAGTTGAAATAAATTATGCCCATGGGTACTTTTCATTTACATGACTATTCATTTTATCATAGGTTTATGGCAACTATGGGCTTGTCTGAGGTATTAAAATGCAGATGTATGGACACACTACATTTTAACAACAGCTTGGATGACCTAGAAGAAGCTGGATTGCGAACAGAATGGAATTCAGGATGAAATTTGTAGAGATCAGGAAGATCACAGAAAGCAACCATGATCACATGCTCTCTCTGTAAAAAACCTGTCCTACTGTTACTGCACCAAAAAGGACTCCCTGGGAGAGAAAGGATGAAAAGACCAACTTATTGGGGCATGGTAAAGGCACAAATGCAAAAATAAAAATGGTACAAGTGCCAGAGAATCAAAAAAAAATGTTGGTAGGGAATGAGAGGGGCAGTATGAGCTGAGCACCCACAAGGGGAGTCTGTTCCCTGGAGGTGCCAAATAAACCAGTGAACACCACTCACTGTGCTCACAGGTGAGAGGAGGAGGGAAAAAAAACAGGACTCAGCCTGTATAGAGTCTCCACCACCAAATTCCCTCTTGCAGGCAGTGGGTATGCCCATGCCTGAGGAGCTGGTGATGATGTTTGATGTGTGCTCAGAGCCATGGTGAGGAGAGACTTTGCATCCAGGGACAAGATTGGGGTGAAGGAGACACTGATCCATAACAGTCCAGTGCTCAGCACTTTTTCAAACCAAAAATGTAAACCATACAACTTTTTAAAATTAGATCTGTTAAGATTTGAAATGCAAAGAATTTTTATATTTAAAATTCAGACACATGACAATTTATGCTAAGTCTGGCTTACTAAAATAATTACAACCAATTAAACATATAAGAAAGTGTATTGCAACAATTGTTAATTCACAGATTTTAATGAGTTAAGGAGTGCTACCTTTTCCCATAATGACACAGCTGAAATCGAGAAGCTGCTGCTTTTTTAACAACAGCTTGATCATCATAAATATGTCAAATTACCCTGTATTGTACTTTTAACAAGACTGAACACAAACATTTACATGTTTAACAAAGGCCAGTACTTTCTGCTTTTGTTGTGTAAATAAGCATTTGCCTTCATTTATCTGAGTTTCTATTTATTATCAGATTCAATAGGAATATTTTTATCATGTGAATTAATCCACTGAAATCTGAGAAAATGAATCAGAAATTAATTAGTCAACATGATGTTCCCTTTTACAATTTATAAATAAAAGTCAGATAGGAGAATATGTGAGCTACAGTACCTAAAATTTAAAGAACAAATGACATACTTTTTAAAGTAGCTAAAAACATGAGACTTTGAAATTTATCTACCAAGACTAGCTCCCAATTCTGCTTTAGTTCAGCCACACTTTTAGTGTTGAAATGGAAGTTCTTGGCTGCTTAGTGGTTTTGAAAATCCCACTGATTGCCTCTTTGTTCTGTTACACACCAACACATCATGTTTTCAATTCACCATCTCTCTAATGAATTAGCCACCAGTTAAATTCAAATCCAATTTAGAAATCGGAAAATTAAGACAGAAAACATCTTGTAAATGATCACATTTGTTCAATGGATGTGTGAGTATCAGTGCATCCTTCCCTCTAGGAAATAAGGAAAATCAAATTTTCTTTAAAAACTGTGTCAGTCTGCACAGCATCACATTAAGTCACTGGACCAGTCATTGAGAAAGATTCCTTAGGACATAAAATGCAAACAAAATTTTAAAAAAATCACAGTTTAACATAAGAGTTCACGCTTTTGATTAAATTCATGTTTATACCAGTGATTTAATTCACTTTGACTTCAGTCAATCCACATTGCCTCAGGTTCCCTATCTGTATATTTCACATTTATAAAATGGATGACATTAGGATGAGTTCCTTTCATTAGCCAGTGTGCCTCATTAGGAAGAGCAATGCTTCTTACAGCTAAATTGGATTTTACTCTGCTCTATGGTCCCTTGGTCCTCTGCTGATTTTTCCTTCAATAATCAGCCAGAAACACAAGGGGTTTTTTTGTGATGTGGACTCTTGTCCACTAGATGCTGCACTAAGCCCACCTACTTATTCCATACCTCCTTTCTGCTGTGGACAGAATCTGAATTTCTCTGAATAATTTCTTCAGGTAGCCAAGTTACCTCGGCAAGATGTGAGGAGTATGAGCTCATGGAGACAAGGTGCTTCCATTTAATCTCTCAGCCTGGTTTCATCTTTGGTCTCTGGGTGATATGACTTGCCAAAGTAGTACACAGGTTAATGGTTATGAGCCACTCTATACACCTATACACTCAGAAATACTCACTCTGACATACTGAATGAAGCTTTATGTCCCTTTCTCCAATTTTGTACCCCTCTTTAAAGAGGGAACACATCATCTTCTGGGTTCTGGAGCATGCTCTAGTAGCATAGATGTGAAATAAAGAGTAGTTGCAGATTTTGCTCTCTGCTTCTGGAGCTCAGGACTGCTGGGGTGAAGCCCAGAACCAGCTGGCAACTGATGCTGTGGCTCACTTGTAAAAGAAAGTGCCTATGCTCTGCAGGAATGGGAAATTTTACATTTGTTTCTCTCCTCAGATTTTTCTACTGCTGAGTTCAAACAGCAAAAGAGTAATTGTGACTCTGTGCAATATAATTCTTCCCACTTAAAAAAAGCCAGTCAGCTCAAACAACTATTCCAGGAAGGAAGATGACACTGGAGTGGAAGAGATGGCAAAGCAACATGAAGGTGCTGTCAGAAACAGACACACACAAACACACAGACAATGGTCAAAATCAGGGCTTTTATAGCTCTTTTCCCTGTGCCCAAGATTAGGGAACCATGGAGGTGGTTTAAACAATTCTTGTTTACACTCAGCTGCTTAAATTCTACTGCAAGTTTAATCTTCCCCAATTCTCTTTTAAGCCATTTCCTCAGGAAGGGATTTACTAGTCCAAACAAACATTTCCAAAGTGACACAGAATTAGTAGTTCATTCACCAAACATTACTCTGTGTAAGCTTTTTTCTTATCCAACTGCCATAGGAGGCCTCACATTCTTGTAGGTCCCATATTGTTTTCCCAATCCCTTGAGAAAGGTGTGAGTTCCCTCCTCAGATCCATTTCAGACCATGTGCCCTTCTTGGGACAAATCAACATAACATGCATGTTATAACATGCTTAAATTTAATTACCTTGTATTATACCTATTGAACATCTTCTATGTGTGCACACTGGTGATTGAACTTAAAATCTTGGCAACACTAAAAAAAAAATCCTATTTTCCTTTACCTTAAATAATATCTGTCAAGAACAGATACTGTGATTTTTATTTATTATACTACAATTTTGCTGTATAACTTGCATCAATCAATTCTAAAACTGACTGAAATGAACTGGTTTTGCTAAACATTAGGCATGACCATTGTAATTTTCTAATTAAAAAAATACAACAGTGCTTGAATTCCAGCTTTCTCCTTCCAAAACACCTTATCCTTTATTTTCAAGCTAGTTCTTTAATACAAATTCACAACCAAGCAATGGATACAGAATGAGTTGACTTCCCAAACTGTGCTTGCCTCCTCAGTGAAGAGTGGGAACAAAGGTGGCAGAAGGCATTTTACTGTGGTCCACTGTGACACAGGATCAAGACAATATCCACAAACTATGAGGTGGCTACTGCTCCTTATGAGGGCCAAGAAGTTCTGCCCATCACTGAGTTTTTCATGTTATATTTAGCTTCTTATGTGGGAAGAAAAAGCAAAACCCAGAACATGACCTGAGCTATCTTTGCTGCTTCTTTCCCAGGTACTTATCTCCTCCACCCAAGTAGGGAAGGGAAACTATCAACACTGACTGCTTCCCTAGGACTAAATAGCTTAATTCCTCTGCTCACTGGCTGATCCCAGGTTGGAATATTACAAAGTTCTAAATATCTCACAGGTGTTTTTTTGGAGAAAAAGAGAAGAAATCCCATTTTTTCTCCTTGAGCTGAAATTTGAATTCCAGCTGGGAAATCTTAAACCAGGTCCCCAGCATTGTGCCAGAAGGATGAGTCCTCCAGTTCATCCCAGGTGCTGAGCACATCTCACACAAAATTCATTTCCTGCTGATGCTGTGGTTCACTTGTAAAAGGAACTGGAGTGCAACATTGGTATTTTGTACTGCAAAAACTATTTTTAAAAGGTGCCATTGTTCTAGGTCCCTGGGGAAGATACACCAGTTCCAGAAGATCTCTAGAGGAGTCAGGCACTATATATCCCCAAGTCTGGGAACAAAGGATCCCCTCTGGAGAGATTTTCTTTATTGTGTAGGCAGAGTTAGCACATATTATGGTATACAAAGACCTCACAACCTATATAATCACAAATATATACCATCATGGCAGAGAAAGACAGCAATGAGAAAACTTATCCTGGTCCCACTACACCCAGTGGCCAAATTGACACTCACTGTCCAAGGAGTAGATGGGTAATTCTCCTCCAATCATTGATAGAAGGGTTGGCCCCAAATTATTCCTAAAATGAACTCCAGATTCAAAAGACATTTTTGTTATTATTGAATTATATATTCGGAACCTACGGTTCAAGTATATTTAGCTAAATGGAAAATTTGAAAGAAAAATTTACAGAAAACATTAGAGAAAGGGTTTGATTTCAAACTGAGTTAGTCACAAAATAGAAACAAAACAAAACAAAACAAAAAGTGTTAACACTCAGTTTTAAAGTTTGTAGGTAAACTCTCCACAATCCTTCTGAAATTCCTTCTACTTCTGACTTTTCAGACCAAATTAATTTCCTAAGGCAAAGTTTTATGTTTAATACCAGAAGGAATGACTAGACAGTTCAGATTGAGCTCTGTAGCACAAGATATTAATTTTCTTCCATTTATCTTGCACAAAGCCCAGTAATTTGAGCTAAACTACATAATTTTAGCTCATGAAAAACTAAATTTTTGGTAGGGAATAGAAAAGAACAAGGTGTTACCTTGGGCTTCAACAATAACAAGGAATTGATTAGATAAGAAATGACCCATACTCCAAGCTATAATAAAGCCTGAAAAAAAATCCCAAGGTTCCCTCTAATCTGACTTGTGGAAAATTCAGCCCTGTCCCCAAGTCTCATGATATATTTAATCCTCACTAGCTAGCTAAGATGTACAGCCAAGAATTTAAAGCAGAGGATTCTCAACACCCCCTCCAAGCATTGGTCTACTCAATCTGACATGGTGTCTCCAGCTGCATCCAACATTGAAGGTTTAAAGGAAGGGGGAAAATAATCAATCTCTGAGCATACATGTTCAACTTGTGTTATGATGGAAAATAGTCCTTCCTGAACCTTGTGATCAACTAGATATTCTTAAAATATGGGGTTTAAGGACAGAATGGATACTGACCTGGATCACAGAAACATGTCATCTAGTCTTCTGCTTCAAATGAATATTTAGCAAGGATTTTGAGGGGAAAAGAAAAAAAAAAAAAACAAAATATATGCATATGTACAAAATCTTTAGTTTTGGACCACTGTCCCAGTTCTCACAAATTAATATTTTCTTGACTTAGATACAATATTCACAGTACTTTGTTTAATATCCATTGATAGATTTATCCTCCAGGAGTGCACAACATGCATAATTATACATTTGTGCAGTATAATTATGCACTATGTCAGGAGCACAGATTCTTAGTTTTAAATCTAATGCTTCGTGTTCTCATTGGGTACACACTAAATTTTGCAATCTGCAAAAAAATCAAAAAGAGACTCAGAATAGAATCACAGAATCACAGAATCATAGAATCATAGAATCACAGAATCATAACCATAGAATGGTTTGGATTGGAAAGGACTAAACATCATCTAGTTCCAAATCCCCTGCCATGGGCAGGGCCACCTTCAGTATTATATATATTTTATAAGTACATATGTGTATGTATGAGCATTTAATTACAGCTATTGATGACAAGTCACTAAGGCAATGATGAGAACCATTACCTTCATATTGACCAGGAGGCATTAGAAGCCTGTTGCAAGCAATGCTGATCTTACTCTCTTCTGGCTACAACCCATGAAAAGGGTAAATGGGACATTTTCATTTTAATTTTTTCATTGGCAGCAAGGTCAGAAGGAATGAGGCAGTCAGGCCCCTGCAAGCACAGGGCTCAGGATGTCTCCCAGAAGTCATATTTGAGGCAGACCCTTAAAGAAGGTTATCTAATTTCCTTTTAAGAATTGGTAAGGTTCTCTGATGTTTACTCTCACTGTGAAGTGGTGCTGATTTATCTGATTTCTGCTTTCATCTCATCGAGTAATTTTAAACCTTTTCCAGTGAATTGGAACCTTCATATTTTCTTTTAAAGTACAGACACAGGCCCTGTAATCAAATTCACCCATTCAGCAAATGAAATAGATTGAGATACTTTACCTAGTCTTGAGAAGGATTATTTTTTCATCTTCTTTTCCATGATCCTCACTGCTTCCACATCTGTCTTAAAATAGTGACTTAGATAAAATTCTAGCAACTATCTTATTAGTGCTAGATAAAATATTGGACCACATTTTCATTTCTTTCCTTCTTCTTTTTTTTTTTTTTATTTACTCAAGGGTGACATCACATTGGCTTGTTACAGTATTGCATTCAGAAAAGCATTTAGGAAAAACTGCTTAGAGTGTTTTTGAATCCTTTCCTGAGACTCACATCCACATATCCAAACTAGCATATTCCCTTGTAGCTGCAGATCTAAGGATGCAAAAACACTTCCATCTAATCACATTTTTCATCTCATTGCAGTCATAGATATTGTGTAGCTGCCTTTAGCTTCCTTTAACAATTACAGGTTTATGTCTTCTGCCTATTTCTTGTCTTTTATTCTGTACTGTCTGTACCACTTCTGGTTTACTGCTTTCCATTCCCAGTCAGTTTGGATTGGTTGGTTGACATGCTTTGTTTGCAGAAAGCAAACCTTTTTTACCATTTCCTGAGGTATGACTTTGAGGACATTCAACACACCCAAGTGTGCCAGGAGTTGTTTTAATCTTTGACAAAAAAACACATTAAAAATATTTATTTGTTGGTATTACATTCTGTTTGTATAAATACAGCCAGACTATTATTATTGCTACCAAGGAAACTGGGCTCAGCAATTAACCATTTCTGAGTCACAAAGGCAATTAACAATCCCCTATTGAATCATAGAATCATTAAGGTTGGAAAAGACCTCTAGGATCATCCAGTCCAGCATTAACCCAGCACCACCCTGATCACCACTAAACCACATCCCCAAGTGCCACACCCACACACTTTTTGGAGACCAGGCATGGTGACTCTACTACCTCCCTGGGGAGCCTGTTCCAATGTCTGATCACTCTTTCAGGGGAGAAATTTTTCCTAATATCCAATCTAAACCTCCCCTGGTGCACCCTGAGGCCATTTTCTCCTGTCCTGCCACTTGTTATTTGGGAGAAGTGATTGACCCCCACCTGCTACACCCTCCTTTCAGGGAGTTTTGGAGAGTGAGGTTTCTCCCTGAGCCTCCTTTTCTCCAGGTTAAACACTCCCAGGAACCTCAGTCCTCCTCATGAGACTTGCTGCTCCTTACAAGACAGTAACTTGAGTTCCTGGGAAGCAAACTGAATATATTTGGAAGCTGTGGGGGCCATCATTTCCTGCAGTATAGACAGAAATGGTGCAGCTAGAATTTATACACAGGCATGTAACAATGCCTTCTAATTTCCACAAAACACTAATGCCAAATTCTGCAGTCTATTCTAATTCCTGGGGAAGTGCTATCTGATTGCCATGCCATCCCAAAATATAGGAAATCAAGAAGAAGAAAAAATAAAAAATCGAAAGCCGCTAGCTACGGTAGAGAGCACAATATATTTTCCCAGACAATGTTGGTGATTGTGCAAAAAGCAAAACCATCAGTTTCTATTCTGTTAGTGGTGGAGGACTTGCTGCGCTGGAGGGAAGCAGTGCCTGGTGTGCAGGTGTGGGCAGAGAGCTGCTGTTGTCCCCTCCTAATCAGGGTGTCAGAAGCACAGGAGCTCAAAGCTCAAAGCTCCTCCTGCTCACTTCTGTAGCAGGAGGTGTCACTGACAACATTTTCACAGCCTATTCATTGGCTTGAGGACAGGCAACAGATAAGGGGAGAAGCCAGCACACCCCAAGAAAAGAAGGGAGAGAGAAGAAACAGACTGCCATCAGGAAAATGATACTTAAAAATTAGAAAGGTCAACATCAAAATTGAAATAGAGAAATAGAACAAAAGAAGTCACAAAAGCAATCTTGCAGACAGAAGTTACTAGAAACATCTCAATAAATAAAATCTAATCAAGCAAAAGGAGACAAGGACACCTTTGACATACGAATAACAAAGGCAGAAGGGGGTGGCTTGGAAGTGGAGGCTCATTTTATTTTATTTTCTTCTGACATAAGAATAGTAAAAATGGATAATTTGAAGTCTATAAATCTAGCTCCCCTGCAAGTTACACTTCCAGGGAAATTAGTGCCAATATTCCAGTGACTCAGCTCCTTCACTGAAAAATTGATAATACTTGATGAAAAGGGTAAATGGCAAGCAAAAGTTTCACGATTTTGCTTCAAGCCTGGAATTCTGAATAAAAATGAGGAACATGAGGTTTCTAAGTCAAATTCAGAAGTCAATTCCTCAGTATGAGAAAACTGCTAAATATTGGGGCTTGAAGTCCTTCACAATTTCCACAGCCCTTGCTGTGTCACAGCTGAAAATGCCACTCAGCTCAATAGGTATTCCCAGCCCAAGGACACCCTACTCTCTGTGCATTCACTTCTTGCCACACACTTCTGTAGGGATAGAAATCATTAACATATCACTCTATCCTATGTTTGGACATTAAATAACTGCATAAAGAGGGATCTATGCTTTTATAGATTCATGGAATGGTTTGGGTTGGAAGAGACCTTAAGGTCATGCCCCTTGTCCTATCACTATGTTCCCATTTAAAATAGCACGCAACCTCCCATTCCCACTTGCTCTCTCTTAGTTACACTCTAAATCTTTGCCTGTATGCCAATGGAGCTAAAACCGAGCTGGATTAGACCTCAGAAGGAAAAAATTATAGAACATTTTGGCTGTTATCTGTCAAGCTCTATAATAAAAAAGGTGTACAGCTTAATACCTGGAAACTCATGAAGTATTCTCTCTGAATTTCCCTCCATTCTATGCGTGTTGAAACCCCAACACTCACCCTGGTTCTTGCAGGAGATTTTTCCTGAACAAAAGCTATCTGTGTATTTTGAAAAGTGATTTTAGAGAGAGCCTTTTGCTTTTGTAGCTTTAATTTCTTTCTCAAGATTTTCCAACCAGCTTTTCCAAAATGTACAATATTCCTTCCGTTCATATGCCTTAGTAATTTTATCCTTTTAGAAATATTTTTGCTCAATAAACTTTGTATAGGCAGTTTAGGAGCTCATCCAGACTTTCCAAATTTGTAATAAGTGAGAGTAGACAGAGAAAAAAATCAAGACAGGCTTACTAGGAAGACAAATGTTTTTAAGCTATGCTTTCTCCTTCCTTGAGTAATGTACTGCTTTATAACCATTACATTCCTCCCTCACAGACCTTTCTTCTCAGAGAGGGATGACCCTCACCCTGCTCTCCATCTCTTCCTCTTCCACTCCTCTTTCCATCTGCTCTGGTAAACCCGTTAAATCTGCATTAAGAGCTGTGAAAAGAAGAATGTTTGACAAACAGGCTGGACTGCTGCTGGCTCTGGTATCACTGCTGTCTTTTCTTCCCCTGCTGTCAGCTTTAAAGGTCAAAGGGAAGAGTAAGCGTGGCAGTAAGGAGGGGCAGCAGTTCCAGGGAAGCAGGTTGGCATCTCCCACCCTCTACAGCAGCTCCTTTGCTATAATGGCTTTAAAATGTTCAAAGGCTTTTCTTTCCTCTGCCACTCAGGCTGAAAAACTGGACTCAACCTTTCACACAGTTTGGGCGAATTTTTCTGCATTATCAGTTTTTCTGCACAGGTAAAAGTTCTCTGAAGCTTTAATTACAAATGAGTTTTGAAGCCTAAATTATCTGTCCTTGGGAGAATGAAAGATGCATAAGCAGACACTGTACCAGGCACTGGTACTTAAATTCAGAAATAGACTTGTCATTTTTAAAAGATCTGTCAAGAAGGGAAAAATTCTTGCAATTCAGAACTAGAGTCTGTTAATTGAAATTGGAAATAAAGACCCATGTTTTAAACCAGGCTATCTGAACCTAGCTAATTAGCATTAGTTTATCTGCTGACATGACTGACAAAGATATGTACCTAAAATATTCATGTTAAAGGACTTAGTCACATTATCACACATTACTGGGCATAGACATTTGAAAATGAGTCCCTGTTTTATCATTATCCCTGTGCACAGACAATGAACAGAGACTGAAGTTTAATACCATACATTTTCATACGACACAATTTATGTAGGGATGACCTTTTCAATATCTTTCCACTTCCTGGACCACAATAGTGCAAAAAGTCAATACACAATGGCAGGAGTTTTTCATCTAAGACTTCAGTGTCTCCAGTTTTTAGTGGAAAAACTGTAAAAATAGCAAATGTTTGTCTTCCCATTTCCGATCCTGACTTTGCATTTGCATTTAAGTTATAACATTTCCCTTTAATTTTTTGATGAAAGTAGCAGTAAAACTCTTTTTTCTGTTTTTCTGACACTTTCAGAGTGTGCTGTTTCTTAGATCATTATTCTTGTTCTTCTTCCATTTCCAGTCTTCTCATTTGCAATGCCTGCCATTATTTTTTTTTTTTTAAAGCTAGTTCCTGTCAATTTATTACAAACTTTCTGAGAAGTTGCATTTGGCACAAGACTTTTTTTTTTTTTTTACTATAATTTAAAACTTCCAAATCTTTCCCATCTGTTTTATATGACAGTAATGAGAGTCTTAAAAAGAGACTCTATTTTTGCAGTGTTCCAAAAATGCCTTCTGTGCTGTATATTGTTTAGTAATACTCTCTGCATAGAGCCATTAATCTCTAAGGGCCAGATGCTGATAGTGGGTTTTCGTGCCCACAGCTTCCACTAGAGTCAGAAATAGGTGAAGATCTTTCTCTTTCTGTAGGATGTGATCAGTGCTTGGCAGAAACAGATGCTAATTGGCCCAGTGGGAGAAACATAAATGCACAGATATGTGTAAAGTGTGCTCTGTTTTGTTTTGTTTTTTTTTTTAAGATTAACTGTGGATTAACCTTATGGTTTTTCTGAAGTAAATAGCAGCTGCTATTTTTTGCTGAACTTTTGCAGTACTATACTCAGAAGATGCAGTAAAAAACCCAAAAGCTTATCTTGTTTCAGTTTTGTTCACTGAAAGCTCTTTTTTCAGTAATTCACATGTATTTACAGAAAGAATGAAAATGAGAAAATGTATCTCTCAAGTTGGAAGTGTGAAGGTAAAAACAGCATAATGCAGCATTAATAAACATTCAGTCTCTAAAGTATAATCTAGACACTTATTGACTTGACTGCTTTCTGTTAGGCCAAATGGAGAATATCTGTAAACAATCTTAAACTGATTTTTTCTTATAACAAGGAAACTTATCCATATGCTCCAGAGCCAGAAACTGCCCCTACATGCTGGTAACCTGAACAAATGGAAAAAGAACCCATTCCATTTATGTGCCAGCAAACCAGCATTCCACAGCAAACCAACTCACTGACAAATACATTAGGACAGATTTGGTGTAATCTTTCTAAACAGAACAAACCTTTTAAACTGGACTTTCTTTAGTGTGATAGAAATTTGGCTAAAGAGTTATTGCAAGAGGGGCTCTGCCTCTCAGATCTTTGTGAGTCTTGAGTATTGCCTTTCCTTTCTTGCTGGTCCACCTGCAATGTTTCTGGCAATCCATATCTTCCATGATCAGGCTTTTAATGAGGGATAATTGAGCTGATATTCAATTCTGCAAGTCACTTTTATAAGATATTACCTCCAAACAGGAATCAAGATGTTTTAAATACTGATTTAGACAAGACACAGGACTGGGAGCACTTTAGTATGGGTCAATTCCACATTCTGAGCTACCCTGTACCTCTAAGAATGGCATGGGAGTATTTGTCTGGACTTTTCATTTACCCACAGGAAAAAAATAAATTATGTTATCGATTTCTTCCTTGCATGGTGATGAGGTAACATTCACTCCTAGAAAAAGAGTGAAACAAATGAATCAATTTCCACAAATACTGAGAACCAGCTGGAGATTGGTTTCTACCAGAGCTAGAGGATTATTCATTATTTTTTGGGATTACTGACATGATCCCTATCATGTCTACTATATAATATTCCTCCTTGTACAGCAGCAGCAAAATCTGAAAAAAAAAAATTCTTTTGTCAAACCTTGCTAGAAGGAATGAGAAAAGAGATATGTCCTTGAAAGAAATCTTCACACTGGACAGCTCCTGCAGCTGATGATTATTCAAGAAAACAAAAAGTTAGACTCCACTGCTGTATGCTGAATAGTTTTACATCTATATTAACAGAGTTGCATTTCTACTTACAGACAGAGAATACTACGTATCACAATTGTTGATAATAAACTTAATCTTACTTAAATCAAGTTCTTTAAATTTTTAATTTCTTTTACTCCAAATCGTGTTGGATACACCTACATAAGCAAATTCAACAGTACTGCCAAATTTTGCTGGGTAATAGCAAAATTTCCTTTACTGTTACACCATGACCATTTCTAGCAATGTTTCACCCCATGTCAGTGAACTGGCTTGGACAGTCCCTTGGCATGGCTCAGTGGAGAGCACAGACCAGGTCCCATTGCCAGCAGGCAGTTCATACTCATCCTCAACATTTGGACATCAGCAGAGATACACAGCTGTCAGCTCTTCTACAGCTTGGGGCTCTGGGTCAAAGAACAGCCCTGGGCTACCTATAGCTCCTCTCAGCTCCTCTAAGATCAATGCAGAGACAGAGGCACCTCCAGAGGGAAATTTCTCCCCATTACTTGGGCACCTGTTTGAAGTATAAGTGTGCTTCTAAGATGCCCTTTTCTTCTCTGTATCTCCACTAACTATGGAGGGATTTAGACATTTATTACTTAGTGAACATGAAAGCAAATCCCACCTTAAACCCTAGTGATAGCAAAGTCTCACAGGGAATGCCATTTGGGCTTTCATCTCAGTAGGTCTGTGGTCTAAAAGCAGCTGGGGCAGGTTCAGGAGATTATATAACTATTATTTCTTATTTCTCCCACATCACCTCCTGACTCCAGATGAAGTTGATGAAGTTGCACCATGCAGTGTGAGAAATCACAGAAGATAGGACTAGGTCTAAAGAGCACTACAGATGGGAAAGTGAAGTCTCAGTCTCAGGATACACATTAGCCAGCACAGGCTTGGAGATAGATACTCAAACATAAGGAACAGCCAGGAGAAGGTGGCTCTTTCAGACTTCAGGGTGTTTGATGCTCTCTGAAATGCTCCCTGCAAACTGGTACTAACCTTCTGCCTCTCCAGACCAGAAAAAGTTCTGCAGTGAATTTAATTAAACTGGTCCTTGCAGGCAGGGAAAAATGCAGCTGATTTTTGTCTTTTCTACTATATTTTTCTTCTGTTTTCTTTTCCTCCTTGTCCATTCAGCAAGAACAGGAGTGGACAGTCAGAGGACAAGTGGATTGGGGTTCCCCAGGGCTGAATGCAGCACAGGAGATAACAGGATGTGTCAGTGAAACTTATGTGTGCCATTCCATTGCTGTGCCAGGTGAGTTCACTAATTCACCAAGATCCATGGTCTCTCTGGACAGAAGGGAGTTTGTAGACAGCATTGTCTGGCAGTGGTCCACATGGAGAAAATCGAGGAACAGCCAAGCCCAGAGGGGATCCTGCCCTCTGTTAGCTCAGGGTTTGTTTTCTTTGTAAATTAAGCCAAAGTCCTTGAAAGGGGAGAACCAAGCATTTGCTAACTGGAAATTGTGTTCTTAGAGTGAGTGCTGGCACTGCTAGTGATGTGTCAGATCAGATGCTGTCCTGCTGAGATGAAGTGGGACAGGACAGCAGGGAAAAGGAACCAATTGAAAAATGCAGTATATTAACTTTTAAACAGAACTAAACTTCCACTATACTATAGTGCTTCCAAAGCAAATCTAAAGCATGTTTTATGCTTAACTCTTGCAATGTAAGGAGATAATAGTAATGTAGAAGTGGGAAATAGAGAATACAGATTAAAGTAGAGTAAAACTTAGGTCTCCATGCCACTCATGGATGAAATACAATCAGTTCATGTTTCATTTTCTGATCCATATGCTCACTGAAAATAGCCCTATTTTGGTTTTTGCTGTTGCACATCACCAGTTTTCCCATTCCCAAGAAGGAGCAATAGCTGCTGGAAAGTTCAGCGTCTTGAACTCATCCTCCACTAGATGGCAACTGCTGAGCTTTCCCTGCTGAGCTTTCCCACAGCACTACAGAAACCTGTAAAGCAGCAACCAAGTAATCTCCAGACAGACTGCTTGAGTACACCTTCATGACACTCTTTATTAGCAGCTACCTAAAAATTAGTGCTAAACACTTCTACTGTATTTGCACAAGACACATGAACTAAAATGGAATATGCAGTTCAAGGGTAGAAAGAAGGAGGTCACTCATCAGGAAAGTGGGGCCATGGTTTCCTTCCAGGTCACTCAGTCCAACTCTCCTGCCATGAGCAGGACATCTTCCACTAGATCAGGTTGCTCAGACCCTGTCATGAGTGTTTCCAGGGATGGTGTAACCACCACCTATCTGGGGTGCTGTTTCCAATGTTTGATCACCCTGATTGTAAATACTTGCTTCCTTATACCTAGTTTGAACCCACCCTCTTTTAGTTCAAAGCCATCACCCCTGTCCTATTGCTGCATTTCCTGTTCAAAATTCTGTCATCACTTTTTTGTAAGCCCCCTTTAAATATCGAAAGGCTGCAATAAATCCAACCCAAACAGTTCTTTGATTTTTCTAGTCTAAGCTTTTCATCTTTGGATCATAGCACTAGGCTAGGGACTATAAACAATAATTTCCAGCAGTCTCTAATTTCTTTCCTTTGGTTTATTTTGTAGAGGTAATAAATACGGAGCAGTTACTCATTTTCTCACAATACAAAGACCAGCATCTCACAATAAAATTGACAGCCTTTAAACAAAAAGTCTTGATTCTTAATAAAAGCACTTTTTCCTTTAAATTGTTCACTGAATTTAAGTGGGATTTGTGCGTAGGTCATATTCAAAGCCTTTCTGAAATTTATTTCAGTTAAAAAAAAAAAAGGGTTCTGTAAAAAATAAATACCAGCATAGAGTCCATGCATGCTGAAAAACCTATTTGGAAAAGTACATTCTGACTGAGACCTCCTCCCACATGCTCAATCTCTCTCTGAAAGATATTTGCCAGACAACAGAACCTGCTTCTACTTTTGGTTACATGAGCATTATCTGAAATAACTCTGCTGGAAAGATTTGCCTCAAACTGATACAAATTGTATTGTAATCAAGTACAGTATTTTCAGACAAATAATAACACTCCTCATGGGCTATAATCTTTCCTTTTTCTGTGGAGTTTTAACTCACAAGCAAGCACAGAAAGAGATTTTTACTGATGAATTGGCAGGATTTAGCACAGTTTTTCCTGTTGTTCTTTATATTATTTAATATATTACCTAGAACTTGACTTACTCTTACGGATTGTATGCTGAAAAGTTTACTCAGAACGAGATTTTAAACCAAAACTTGGTGATGTTTTTCTAAAAGACATAAACTCCATACTAGATATGATAATGGCCTTATTAGTTAATGGTCAGTTATTTTCTGGCAATCCATCCTCAAAAGGTCTGGTAGGGCAAGAAGCAGCTCCTTTAGCTGCTCTTTGAGATTTCTTTCTTGATGCTCATCCTCTCATTGAATGAGGAAAAAAATATTTCATCTTCACATACACTTTTTTCATGGGATAGGCAAAATTGTGGAGCCTCATCTCTTCCCACAGGGCGGTTTTACCTGCCTGTCTGCTCTGTCTCAGTCTCTGTGTCAGCCAGCTGGGCCACCCACAACTGCTTCCCATCCCTCTCCTTGTCAGCCCTTAACCTCCTCATCTTTTATCCATGTCTCCTCAGAGACTGTGGGTAGATGACTCTCATAAAGAGCACTGAGAAAGCTACAGAGGTGGAGAGTCCACCCTGCCATATGTAAAAAGAAATTTTTTACTTTATATTTGTTAATTATTGATCTCTTAGAGATTAGCTGAAGTTTTCTTGTTTCATATGATGACTTAGCCATTCAGTGTTACTGAGATGGATATAAGTGATGAGAAGGTTAAGGGCTGACAAGTATGGCATTGCTGCAATTTTGCAAGTTTTAAAGCCTCAGTCATGTTCTGGAACTCTTCCTCTTGTGCCTTTAAATATTTTTAGTTTACAAAAACAAAGTAGAAAAAAAAGGCTAATGTTTTCAACATCAGTATTAGGAATCTAAATTTTTGCTGGATACACTGTTGTTCCTTGAACTGTAGTTAAACTGGATTCTTTGGAACTATTTTTCTTATAATGGAATTAAAAACACACCATTAAAGCAGCAGCTGCTGGCAGTGCTGATGTTTTAATTCCCAGGACAAGAAGCTTAGGGAAATTTATGGTTAGGATTACCCAAAATGGTTGTCTGTGACAGCAGAGCTTTGAACTCACTGCACTGTCACCATCCACTATCCCAGCTTGCTCAGAGCCCCTTCCAACCTGGCCCTGAACACTTCCAGAAATGAGGCATCCACAGTTTCTCTGGGCAACCTGTTCTAGTGCCTCACCACACTCACAGTAAAGAATTTTTTTTTCCTTTTATCTACTCTAAACCTGCTCTCTTTCAGTTTGAATATTGTCCTGTCACTACCTGCTCTTGTAAAAAGTCTCTCTCCACCTTTCTTGTTCCTTGAGGTACTGCCAGGGAAATTGTGACCCTTGGGAAGAATGCCAATTAGAAGTGGTGGAATGCAGTTTCATCTGCCCTGAGTTTCCACACTGGATGTATGAAGTACAAGCAGCCAGTGGACAGCTCTGGACTGCTTTAGGAGAGGATGTGCATAGGGATTCTGTAATGATCACACAAGGATATTTTATACATTTTTTAAACTTAGAAGTGGCATAGACCACCTCCATGGAAAGAAATCAAACCCAAAAATGCCTGCTCAACCAGAAACCTCACCTAAACAAAACAGGCAAGAAGTGAGACAAATCATAAATAATAGGACTCGAACAAACCTCAGAATATTTTCAAAAGCAACCAGAATTTCCCAAAGCCATATTAACACCACAAGCAACTCATAACAGAGACTGACAACCTGCCTCAAGCAATAGAGAGTGGAAAACATGAAAAGAGCAATGAAGCCTTATCAGAACAAGAATTCTGGAGGTTTAGTGAATAAAAAAGCACTGGTGACTGAGGTAACTGCCAATGCAACTTCATTTAAATATTTTTGGACTATGAGCTGTTACACTCTTGGATGGTTTTTCAAAAGTTTCCTAATTTGGACTGACATTTCTTGCATCTCCAATAGCATTTACATGACTAATAACTTGGCCAAAGCAACAAGTTTTCTGCCTGTGAATCACAAAATGAATATAGTTGAAAAGGGAAGATAAACAGCCAAATTGAGATGACTCTGGAAACATAAGCTTCTTTGACCAAATAGATGTAGATTTTAAGTAAAAATATAAAAAAAAAAGAAAAATAAACAAAGCTCTATGTATTTGGTTACACTGGCTCCATCTATTATCCAGTGACTACCCAGTTGAGTGTAACCCAACTAGCACTACCACAATTCACTTTTTTTCCCCAGGTTGTCTTTAGAGTCTTAGCAAAATTTTGAAAAACCCTGAAGTAGCTTAGGAACTCAGCACCAATTTTAAAAAACTAAGGTCACGTCCATGGTAGATTGAACTTTAGACACAGCAGCCTGGAAACTGAAAGGAAGCTGACAGCGTGAAGCACTGAGCAAGTTAATTTCCCTTGCCAGCACAGAGGCATGAGAGGACTGAATCCCACTGACTTGTCTATTTCTAGCATTGTTGGTTATTTTTTATTTTTTCCTTTTCATCTCCATCTCCCCTAGCTGTGAGTGTCAAGAGAACATCATCCAAAAAAAAAAAAAGAGAATTTATGGAAAGCATCAGTAACTCTGCCAAATGGAAAATGAGCAGGAAAGCTTGAATCTATGCACCCCATATACTATTGAAGAAGTGCATCATAGAATGATTTGGGTTGAAAAGGACCTAAAGACAATTCCAAATCCCTCTGCCACAGGCAGGGACACCTTCCCCTAGACCAGCTTGCTCAAAACCCCATCCAGCCTGGCCTAGAGCACTGCCAGGGATGGGGCATCCACAGCTTCTCTGGGAACCTGTGCCAGTGCCTCACCATGCTCACAGGTAAGAGTTTCTTTCTAATCTAAATCTACCATTATTCCTTCCAAAAGCTCTTCTGTAGCCTGTTTAGGTACTGAAAGGTGCTCTAAGATCTCCCAGAGCCTTGTCTCCTCCAGGCTGAACAGCTCCATCTCTCCAGCCTGTCTTCATAGCAGAGGTGCTCCAGCCCTCTGCAGGAGAATCACCTCCCTCAGCCTGCTGCTCACACTTCTGATTGCTACCAAGAAATACTACACCTCAGTCCCAAACCCTGCAGCTGGGTTTTAATATCTCACATTTGTACACAGAGAGAGATGAGAGTTTAAGGACAAATTTTAGGTCAAGTATTGCCCCCCAAAAATATAAAGATATCCAGAAAAATGGAAAGATTTTGTTTTAAGAGACTGCATAATAAAGGTTGCTGGGTTTTTTTAGATGAAAAGTCTGTATTTTAGTTGTCAAACTAGAGTCTAAAATAACATTAAATAGGTTTGATATGTTTCACTTCACAAGAACAATTTTATTCTGAGAAAAATCATCATTTACTTAGTTTTCATTGGCCAGCAAAATTGAAAAGTCAATTATTCACATTGTTTTACATGGAAAATTGGGTTCTCAAATGGAACAAAAGAATGAGAGTGGGTAATAATCAGTCCATACATTGAAATAAGACCTTTTAAATGCCTTGGACAAATGTATTAAATAAGTCATTAGCCAAGTTTTCATTTCAATCACTGAAATATTCACTGTGTTTGTTTTCAATACACCAATCTTATCCAACGGTATTTGAATATATTAAATATTTCTCTTTCATTTGGTGATGTTTCCAAAATGAATGAAGATTAAAAGGGGGGAGACACAATATTCTGTGCTTCTGCAGTAAGGAACAGACAAGCTTTACTTCTTGGAAAACTAAGCAAATATTGAAAGGATGCCAATGAACATCTATGGAATAAAGGGCCAGGCAAAATAAAGTGCAATGGTTTATAAAGAAGGAATTATTTCATATTGGGCTGCTATTGCCACAGCATCACATTCCTAGAAATGTGTCAGCAGCAGGACACTGATTTCTTCAAGATCACTTACACTTGCTATGGCCTCTCCCTTCTGCATTTGGAACAGTCTTCAAGCTTTTAACATGTGACTTTGGTGTGAAAATAAAAATTCAGAGCAGATTTAGTAAGTATTTGTCCTGCTTTAATGGGAACCCAAAACCATTTTGCAAAAATGAAACCTAAAGACTTGAAATCTTACTCATAAAATCATAGATTAGTTTGGGTTGGAAGGGATCTTTAAAGATCATCTAGTCCAACCCTTCAGCTAGATATTTAGTGCTGGTTTTCACCTTCATTCCCCACTCCCAGTGTTTGGGGGTTTTTTTGTCTTTTTTTACCTAGATGAAAAACTGTGTCATCTGAAAGAGTTTTGGGCTTAACATCTTCACAGGCAATGAACTCATTGCCCTAATGATGAGCTCCAGACTCTGGCCTCCTGTAGAATATCAAATCAAATTAAAATAGAATGATACAATCATAGAATTGTTGGGGTTGAAAAGATCTCTAAGGTCAAATCCAAGCTGCAGAGGTTAGGCTAATATTCAATTTCCTCCTTAGAGGAGGCCTCAAAAAGTGTGAGAGACTCCTCTGAGCAAAGCTCTGACACTGGAAGTTTCAAAGAGAGCACAGGGTAGGTGTCAGGCCATAAACTTTATGGCCTTGCAAAAGAGACAAATGAGAGGTGAGAGGTTTCCCTTTCTTCACTGAGCTTCTCCCCTGCTCCCATGCAGTGAGAAAAGTCCAAAGAACAGAACACAGGGAGGAAATTATTCAAGAAGAAGAAGAAAAAAGCGTGAGCAGCAATATTAAATAATAACTTGGGCTGCCTTAAGGAAATAGGAGTCTGTGACATGATTGTCATTTCATAGGTGCACAGTGTGACAGTGTATACAAGGCTAGCTCATGTCACAGGCTCCCTGTTGCTGCTCATCAATAAACTTCTGGGTTCCACTCCTGGAATAAGCTGGCTGGGGCTTTTCTGTACAGCCTCTGCCAAGAACAAGTGGCCTTTCTAAGGGGTGGCAAATTCCAGTTTACTGCAAATCCAGGATGTTGATAGACAGGTTTATGAGCATACTGTTTTGCTCCTTGGCACATTTATTACTGCTGCTATGCACTTTTTCAGTGTTCTTCACATTTATTTCTGTCTTCTTCTCTCACTTTCCATCTTCCAATCCTCCCTTCTCCATTTCTTTGTACTTCCAGCACTTTAACAGCAGTGGTGTATTGACAGGATCTCCTGCAGTTGTGCTCTCTCCAGCATATTTCTGTTGTTTAGTTTCAGTATTTCCATAATGGAACAGATTTATTTTTCCCCAGGAGACTAAACCCACGTTTTCCTGTCATCTCAGAGTTAGGCTGAAGGATATCTTTAACACTTGATCTTAGTAAACTCACATGATTTTCATGTCAACTTACCTTGCAATGTGAGGATTACAGTGGAAAATCTAAATAAGTAATTTCTGCTCATATCTAATGCAAAGATGAGGGGCAATGTGCCAGGCCTTGGGAGAAGAGTGGTGAAGTAACCTTGCCTGGATATTGAGTTCAGTCTCACTTAGTCCCTTTGTTAATTATACCTAGAAGTGGCATTTAAGGCACATAAATAAAACTAATCTTTGGGAGCAGCTATAAATATTCATAGTCAGAGATATAATACAAAGAGGCCTGAAGAAACTAGAAATAAAACTATAGTCTGATTGGAAAAAGGAAGAAATTAATGCAACAGAGGGAAAACTCTGAAGCCTTGGCTTAGTTTTTAATAAGCATTTTAATAAGCTTGTGATAGTGAAATAAACTAGATCAGAGTATTTTCTGTGCAACAATGACAGTTCTAACTTACTAATTTTGCATACTTTAGTCTATGCAACCATCAGAAGCCCTAAAGGGCAGCTGGAAGCTCTTCCAGCTATTTGCAGACAATCCTTTAAGAAGCCTTTGCTAAAGCTCACTTTCAGTCCAGTCTGATTTACAAAGAAATCGAAAAGCAGATGAAAGGCAAACCAGATTTTATTTTTTTTAAGTCTGCAACCTGTTAATTACCGAGTGTGTTGTGATGGTTGCCAGCCTGCTGTCCCCACCTGCTCCTCCCACTCACCCCTGCAGAGCATCTCCTGCTCTGCAGCTTTTGGCACCAGCCTGGCTGCAGTGGCAGGCTGGTCCCCACCTCTGCTGCACACCCCAGTTCAGCTCATACCTCTCACCATCACACACACACATTTCTACAAAGCTCAGCACAGCACCACACGGGGATTAATGCTGCACCCCACCTGGGCTGGTAAATATTGTTTCTCAGCATGTGAACTGCTCTTTGCTGTAGGTAAAGCATTCAGCTCTTCCCACTGTCCACAGCTGATGTTGTGAATGAAGCAGAGGGAGAGACATTGGACTGAAATAAAAGTAACCCCATTGTCTCACTCTTAGATTTCCTCACTCATAGAAAAGGAAAAATGCCTGTCATAATATTTAAATTTGCATAAGAAAATTTTCTTTTGTATGTAGATTCCTCATTTGTACTTGGAAATAGACAATCTAGATCACAAGCCAGTGGAATAACCTATATGCAGTTAATTTACACATATCTATTACAAAATACCTCCCAGTATTTTAAGAGGAATGGAAGAATATCTGCTTTCACAGATTTAGGTCCATCTGCTATAATTTTTAGCTAGTAGCCATCAAAGTAAATACTCTCTCTGTGAGCCCAGAGGTATAAATTTCACATGTTCATCACTAAATTGACTTCAAAATTCTACAGTGCTCAAATAAATATCTAAGGTGGGGTCTCACATATATCAAAGCCCCTGTTCCCACATATCAAGCAGCACCAATAGGACTGGGAATGTGAAGTCATGTGAACACCTCACTTCTTACAGCAGAGACTGCAGAGACTTCTCAGCCAAAATCTGGCAGCAAAGTTTGGCAAAATTCTGCATGGAATATTTTTTGCAAGTTAAAATTCCACCTCCATGTTACAATTCCATTCTCAGAGAGTATTTCTAGTTTCTGTATCAATTCCAGGTCTGCTGTAGACTTAAAATACAGGTCAATGTCTTCAACACAGTTTAAGAAATATGACATGGCAAAATAAAATTTTGCAAATTCATACTAACATTTCCATTTACTCTTTTTATTAACCACACAGGCAGGAAATTAAAACAAGAGAACTCAACGTTGGTTAAAATTTTTCTGCTGATTCTCTGTTAATTCTGAACATTCATTTCTTCCTAATTTGGTCCTACCACAACTTTCTTTTATGCTTGCTATTTCAGCACATGCAATTTATTAGCATGGGCAATCAATACCAGAGAAGGCTGTTTTACATAAAACCTTCAGCAATGGATTGAAGTCCTTTCCAACCATACTTCTTTTACCCAAACTGATGTCTTTATTGGCACTCAGAAAAAGTGTGCTGCAGTAGTGGCTGCCTCAGGCTACTGCAATATTTGCTCTATCCCTCAGCCACAGATCCTGACCTGAGAGGGGAGAGAATCTCAGCTACTCATGAAGATCCTGCCTTATTGGTGGCAGCTTATCCTAAATCAGGATACAACATCTAGACACACACCCTAAGCTTCTTGCTTGAGTCTCCACTCTTTTCTCACAATCTGGGCAAGAATCCCCATTCTTTCACTCTGCTCTAGCTGGAATGGAATGGAATGGAATGGAATGGAATGGAATGGAATGGAATGGAATGGAATGGAATGGAATGGAATAGAATAGAATAGAATAGAATAGAATAGAATAGAATAGAATAGAATAGAATAGAATAGAATAGAATAGAATAGAATAGAATAGAATAGAATAGAATAGGTGGAAGGGACACACAAGGATTATCCAGTCATCATCCTGCATGACCAGTCAGGTCTGGCCAGCAGTTAAAGGGAGCTCTTTAGGACAATGTCCAAATGCCACTAAAACACAGACAAGGCTTAGGGCAACCACCACTCCCTAGGGAGCCTGGTCTGGTGTTAGTAAAGAAGTGCTCCCCACTGCAGCCTTGAACCATTCTCACACATCCCATCACCAAGAAGAGAGCGCAGCACCTCCCTCTCTTCCCCTCCTCAGGAATCAGCAGAGAGTAACAAAGCCACCCCTGAGCCCCTTTTCTCCAGAACAGACAAACCCAGACTCCTCAGCCACTTCCCACAGGACTTTTAGCCTTCTCACCAGCTTTGTTGCCCTGATCTGGACACATTCACATCCCTCTTAAACTGAGGGCCCAGAACTGCTCACAGTGCTCCTGGGAAGGACTTTCACCAATGCTGAAGCATGAGCTGGACCCTCTCCTCCCAGCCAGCCCACTGCTTCACAGTTAATTCTGTGCAAACACAGGGCTACAGGGAGGCAGCCCTGTCTGCATACCCCTGGGCACAGATGAACAAAATCACCAGAAATCAGTGCCTTTGAGGTGTGTGTTCCATTATCACAATCAGAGCTACAGGACATGTGGAAATTTCTTTCCATACTTTAAAGCACCCTATGTGCTCTTGTGCTTTTGGTTCTTGAGCTAATTCTACTTGTATTGGAAAAGAGAGGAAGATTTCTGAGAGATTATTGTGTTTCTGGTAAGTGTCTATGAGCCACACATCTCATACTCACAGTATGGATAAAATTTCCACTGTGAACTTTTACACCACGTTTTACACTGTTTTGGAAATAACTGTGCTGAATTACTAATAGTGATATTTTAAATAACTAATGTGATTTTAATTGCACTAGGAGTTTCACACAGAGCAGAGGTTTAAGCACTGCTGTCATGGGGTCCTTTGCAACTTAATCCAGAGTTCTATTTATCCATGGTATAGTTGTTCAGTACTCCCCCTTGTGCAGGTTTTTCAGAAAAAGCACACTGATACTCTTTTTCCCCCCTCAGCTGCAGTTGCTAATTCAGAATGACAATGATTTATTAGCTTCAACTTAGGAAATTCTTTTCACAACTGAACCATAATTCTGTTTTTTTTTAAAGTCTGTGTATTTATTTCACTGTTCTTTAAATCTAGAAAAAATATATTCTCTTTAAAAAGAAGTTGATTCACACATACAGATAACAGGAAAGGGTATTCAAGTGAGACAGTGTTTAAACACCCATTCTTTAGGAAGAATCAGAACTGGAATATCTTAATTCAGTTTACACCCATCAGAATTTTGCACAGAACAAAGAAACTGATGTGATGCCCATAGAAATACCATATACACTTTCTTTGAATATCTTGGTTTTTTTCCTGAACCATGTAGTTTCTTTTCCACATCACTAATTGCTGCACGATGCCAAAAATAAAGATGCCAACTGTGACTTTCTTCTGTATCACCTTGTAAAATATATAGGCTGGTTTATAACATCTCCACATCACCCTGAGAGCTCTGTTTGTTTTTGCACAAAGCATTTGTCATTTAGATTTGCTCTCCATTACCAACAGTAGGAGCAGGAGCCAGTGTGCTGCATGGTTAAATTTTTAATGAACTAATTCAGAATTTACCCTGGGATAAAGGCAATTCAGTCCAAGCATTTGCATATTCAGTTCCTGGTAGACCCAGGCTATATTCACTCAAATTTGTAATTTAATATGCAATTCTTGTGCACAGCTCTGTGCAAATACCATATGTGACTAGTTGCCACAGCCTTCACCCAAAGCATCCACTAACCATGGCAACATGGGCATCAGATGTTGCATAAGCAACCTAACAAGGGATGAATTTTTAATTTGTACACACCACAATTTAAAAGCCAAATTCCTGCATATTTGGAGCTCTGAGGGGGGGGGGGGGGGGGGGGAAAGAAAAAAAAAAAGAAAAAAACTCAAAAAACTAAATAAGTATTTTAAACACACAGTTAGCATCTGGGTTTGGACATTTTGGACCAAATATTTGAGCCTGAGCTCCAAGAATTAAATGCCTCAATTCAAATTTAAATAACTAAATAAGTGGCCCAGTTTTAAGGGCTGAACACTGAGTGAATCTCTCCAGTTTTCTCCAAGGGTTGAGGCACCCTGCAAACCCATAATGATGGAAACAGGATACCCTGACAGCCCATCCTGAAGCACCCAGACATAGAGCATCTTTAAAAACCAAATTTTTATTTACCTCTGAGTATATCTGTGATACAAAACTGAATGTGAATAGGCAGTGTCCATAAATGACACCTTTTGAGGCAAAGGCAGGAGGATTCCTCATTGTCCAGGATACCTCCTGAGGTGTCTCAGGGCACCTCAGCAGTGTGAATGCTGAAGAGCTTTGGATTGAATTTGGCACTGGGTGTTGCCTGGGTTCTGGTGTAGCTGTGAGGTGCTTCTGGTGCTCAGCTCAGAGCTCACTGCTCCACTTGTCTCCAGCACCATCCCTGTGTAAGCAGAGATGACAGCTTATCCCAGGGCTCATCAGTGCACCAGGATTGTCTGGGGGTGTTGGGGAGGGAAACTGTGTCATTGCTTCCCCTAGGGGACAATCCCTCCCTGAAAGGGCTGGAATGGAATTTACCTCTGCATGGCTTTTCCTGCTTCTGATAATGAATTCCTACACAGGGAGACAAGAGTCAAAGCCCCCATCTTACTCTGCTCAGCACTTTGTCCAAGCCAAAAGCCTTTGCCCCCCAGGAAGCTGTGGGAGCCATTCTGGTATTTTTATCTGCTAATTGAGCTTAGAATTGAGCTAGTGTGGCACATCTCTCCTAACCAAAAGGCTCAGCTGTTTAGAGATACTCAGCTGTGAGTAATGCCTTCAGCAGTCACAAAGGCTGAAATGCTGAGCTGCCCATCCTGCTAGTGAGTGCTCTCAAGTTGGCCAGATCCGGGCCTGGAGGGAGTAACTCCAAAAAAGCACAATGCTGTGGAAGACAGCATTTTTCTAGAAAGTCCTCCACTTCTGATTGCCAGTAAGAGCTGTGTTTTGACCTGGAAACCCACTTCTCACAGGAGGCTGCCTAAAGCTAGAAAAAGGGTTAGCGTGGTACAGGCTGGAAAATGAACCAAGCAAGATATAAAAATTCAGAGGAGCTGAATCAATGCATTTCTAGTGCAAAAAACATTAGAGAGGCTAGAGGGAGTCCACGCTCCACTGCTTAGGAAATGAAGTGAGGCTGGGTTGGCTTTGAAACAGTCTCTGTTGTCCTAGAAGGTACATGGAGATAATAAAGTGTGACCATGGGCAAGACCTGGCAGACACTTCAGCAGCCATCATGTGTTAACACAGAGAATAAAGGAGAGTCTCTTTAGACCCAGACATCATTTTCTAAAAGAGCTGGAGTTTGGAAAAAAGACTTTCAGTGAATCCAAACACAGCACAGAACCAGAAGAGAGGTAAACAGGGTCAAAAGTAGCAGAGGCAGAGATGGGTATGAGCTGTCCTTTCTGAGGGTTTAGTTTGGCTTTATAACCCTAGCAGTGATTTCTGCATCTCCATTAAAGATCACCACCACTCACCTTAACCAGAATGACCTATCTTATGTTTGATATTGCTCCCCATCAAGGCCTATCAGAGCTCCTGGCACATCAGGCTGATAATGGCTTTAATGTATTCATGATGGATGTTAAGAAATGGCTGGCACATCTCCCTTTCAGTGATAAGAAATCTGCTTAGGGCATACTTTCATGTTGGGATATTTTTCATTTTATTATTTTCCTACTTTCTCCTGTTGGCTAAAAAGCAGACACAATGTCATGACACTATCCTTATAGAGGACTTGCAAAGAGAAAGGCTCTGGAGGACTCCCTATTATTGATCAAACCCTTGCCTTTCCTGCATATCCAGGTACATGGTTCATGATTAGATCACATAACCAAGCACCCACTGTGCACAGCTCACATGCACTGTGGTTCTGTTGTTTGCAGTCTTCATTGTTCAAACTGTTCCTGTCACACTGGTTCCTCTATCAGCACTTCCTCTTTTATACAGGTGAAGATACATCAATTATTTGTAAAATCAGGACAGAATCTGGCATCAGAAGCTAACTAAGAGGAGTATTGTGCATTTCTTACCAATCTAGAGGTTAAAGAAAGCAATTGTAAAATCTGATCGTATCAGAACATCTTCCTTTAAGGGGAGTATAGGAGACTTTCCTATTAGTTCTCACAGATGAAATGAGTAATGTTTTCTGCTGGAATAAATCTTCTCATTCTATATTATTTGACCTGAAAGATTCTTTTAGCATGAAATCCAGTTTGCACCTTAGAAGGACACTTTTTTTTTTTGCAATTACTGGAATGTTTAAGCAACTGTGCAACAAATGACAATCAATCTGTTTTCTAAACCTAAGAGATGCTATAGGCTTTGATGGCAGTAGTTACAAGTTTGTAAATACACCTGTTGAACTGCTTAGGTTGTTGGGGTTTTTTTCTTTTTTTCCTCAAAAAAACCCTACCCTTCAAAGTGGGCTTGTTCACACAGCCTGGCTGGGGCCAGGGCCAGCTACAGACCTTCAAAGCAGCTGTGAAAGACAACAGAGTGGCAAGAGACAGGAAAACAGACATGACCCTGCCATTTATTTTGACTATGCCAAAGATCCAGATGGCCAGGGTGGCAAATACTGATGCTGTGAAATGAAAGATATGGAGTATTTGGACCATCTACAGCTGCTGCTTAATCCAGCTAACAGGAATCTTGAGCTCCAGCACTTGTACTCTTTTCTCTCCTGTCTCAGTCCTGCTGGATTCCCCCAGGGCAGGAGGACGAGATCCCAGCTTCCCACCCTTAAGCCAGGAGGAGATAATGCTCAATTCTGCCGATGATGTTGAGATGCTTTTAGTGGCACTTAGAGCGATCAGACACGAGAGATGGGCTAGTTTGCATTTTTATTCTGTCAGAGGATGTGTTTACACAGACAAGGGCAGGCAGCTCTGACCTCCCTCTGCTGTGTCTGACTGAAGGCAGCTCTGGCCCAGGAGCTCTGCAGCTGCAGGCAGCTGTGGCATCCCACTTTTTGGCAAAGGCAGTGGGAGGGAGCTGTGGATAACCACTCCCCAGCAGCCTGCAATTCCCAGCACCCTGCAGCTGGGTTATAAATCCCACTGCACTGAGTTTTAATATCAGGCAATACATAACTCGAGCTACTCAAACTCTGCTAGCCAGCGGTGAAGAAACCTTATTTTCCTTGGAAAACTTTGTCTTGCACTTCTTGCTCAATGTATCCACTGTTTCTGGCCACATTGTTAACATTAAAAATTTTGGATCAGGGACCTCCTTCTACTTACACCTTCAGGCAGCATGTGAGAACCTTGGGATCTACTGCAGCAGTGGGAGCCAAAGAAGAGCTAATTTGATTAATGTGACTACTATGGGCTATTTCTTGTGAGCTATTCCATGTGATTATTTGCAAATCCCTGTTTATAGCTTGATATACTTGACCTAAATTCTGCAACACTCCAGTGCAAGACACAGAAGAATGTGCTGGCTTCAGATATATTAAGGAAAAGTGTTCTCTTTCATTAAATATAAACAATACAGGCAGTAAAGTACCTCTGTCTTATTTAATTTAAGTTTGTTTTAAGTTACTAGTCTTTAAAATTTTTATATTTCTAGATGGTGCAGATTTTTTAAAATTAAAAATGCATAAGATAATTACAGAACTTGTCTGGGGGATGCCAGGGGCACCAACAATTAGGCAGGAAATTGGGGTTTCAGCACTTAGAAATCCATAGGATACCTAAGTTTGAATTTCAGATAATTTCAACAGCTGGGCATTAAAATGATCAGTGGTGGAACCAACAGCCATGTGGTCTGACAGGACAGAGTACAGGGGTCAGCTGGCAGTAAAAGAGATTGGTATGGAGTCTTACACGAGGAGAAGCTGGAGTTCAAACCCTCTGTCATTTCATCCTTCAGTTCCATCACCTGGTGGGCAGGTAGAGATGGAGTACAGGAGGCAGATCCTAACTCTCTATAAAGTGGCATTTTTCCCATTACTTTTGTGGCCAGGGGATATTTCTATTTACTTTGCTGACTGACTCAGCTTGCAGCTTACATGGATTGGATGGATCATTCCTCTGAGCTACCATGTCACAAAAACTTTGTTTTATGTGAGACTCCTAGCAGCCTCCCCTTAGTTTAACTATAGCAGGCATCCTTTGGAATAAACTGGGCCAAAATGTGGTGGGAAGAAGGATTCCTTAGTTTATGAGTTCAGGCTTGCATTCACCACAGAAGATTTCCTAGGGCTCAGTGGAGTGAAGAGTCAACAGGAGCCAAATTCCTCCAGGCTGGGGTAGTGAGCTCAGGAAGAAACTTCTAAAATATTTCCCCTAGGCAGGGATGCACTAGCCACCCTCAGCTGCTAGCAGCCACTTACTAACTTCCAAACTAGAGAAGTGAAGGCAAACATGTGTTGTCCCCCAAATTTTGGAAGTGACATGAAGGCACATGAGCCAAGAGGCTTGCATAAAAGACAGAAAATCCAATTGTCTGAGAAACTCAGAGATTTGATCATGCTGTTACACCACCTAATATTACAGGTCCTGTCAAATTGTTTCTCACAATTGATGACACATGTAAAATCATTAACAGGTGCTTCAAGTAAAAACTATTCATTGAGTAAGGCAGTTTTTGGAAATCTAAGGAATGCCAGAAAGTACCCAGTAGTAGTTGTATATTCATGAAAATCAAAGCATAAGACCTGATGAAATTCAGCTTGCTATATTCAGACCTATTATTGGCTAAAATATTTTTGAATACATTGCATTGCTTTACCTACTCTATAAAGAATTAGGTTTCTCTAATTCTTTTCAAATTGGACAATTGGATTAGAAAGACTGAGTAGTTTTCAAATTGAAAAATGATTTAATGAGATGAAGCTTGAGATCCCACACATTAGAAACTCATTCATAGTTTCAGAAAATCTTACAATCCTTGCAAATTCAGACACAGACAAAACTCAACACAGGAATGTAGCTGAAAGGAGACCCATGTTACTCACAACCAGTAAAGTGAAGGCATTCATGCTTTTAAGATCACTTCTAATGCTCTTTCCTCAAGTCCATAAGAATTCTTCTCATAAACATGTTCATTTTTGTGCAAATTCACATTAATCAGTTGGACATGCAGATGTACAAACCACTCCAGCAGCTGTAAAACATTCCCTTCAGCTTTGTTATGATACTGACTCTAGAGTGTGTCATTCTACTGGGTATGCCAAATAATCTTTGCATTCAGAAGAAATGACCCAGGAACGAAAAGGATTCTGTGTGAATCCTATTGGAATTCTTTATCAATAAAGCTCCCTATATATGTCAGGGCTGAGAGTGATTTACATGCTGTTGCTTGGATTTTTCCTCAAATGTCAGTCATACTCTCAGTGTCATTAATGAAGAGCAGATATTTCCACTTGAAACTTTCTGCTGGGCACAGTCTACAGAATACACAAGGAAATCTATAATACACATCCCACACCCTTTCATACATCTTTCAGCAAGATATAAAACATTGAAGTGCATTAATACTGCTCTAACTGCTTGGATTTGGGGTCTTTCTTGGTTGGGTTTTTTGTTTTTTTTTTTTTTTTTCTCTAACATTAAAGCCAAGGAAGAAATAAATCTCTTAGAAAGGCTGTGTCTAACATGGGCAGGTTTGATACAAGTTCATCACATAACATTGACTTTTTGGGGACATTTTATCATGTACATAATTTTCTTGTCATCCACAATGATCCCCTGGACAGGAATTGCTTTGATGCTGATGAGAATAATAAAGCACTCAAGCATTTTTAAGTTTCATAGTAACTTAGATTCTTTCACATTCTCATAGGAGGAGAAATGGCTTTTTCTCTAGAAGTGTAAATGCTGTTCTTATATCTTTTCTTTTTAGGACTTCTGTGCAAGAAGAATAGGAGGTAAGTAGAATAGAATCAGTAGAGTTACTTTGTTAAAATGTCTAAGTAATTGATATTTTTCCTTGTGAATGAAGTGGTAATTTTACCTTTAAAGCTTGAACACTTTTTTAGTCAGTCTTGTCTTTGCATATTTGAAATAATTTCCATTTACTGTCCATCACGGATCAGACTGCTACAGTCCATCTGCTCTGAGACTGCTCTTCTACTGGGATAAGACCTGCTGTTATGATTTTGGAGCTTCAGACACAGGAATAAGCCCTCCATCATCCTCTAAATATAACACAGTTTTTCTGTAATCACTTTGTTATTCTGTGTGTCAAAGATAAGAAACACAAGCCAAGCTTTGGCTATCCTGCTGCCAACCAGCACTTAAAATTTCATAGATGGCCCATGCCATGCTAATCATGAGCTTAGCACGGATTTCAGACAGAAAGAGGTAATGTGCAAGAGTTGCCAAGTCTCATTCTGAGTGCTAAACCAGCCAGGCTGTGACTGCTGAATGCAGATTCAAAAGCAATCAAACTAGGTGAGTCTTGGGAAAAGGGACATTGGGTTTCTCACTAGATGAAAACCCAAATGCCATCTGAAACTGATCTGGAAAGCTGCTGCAAGGTGATTGCCTTCAACTTAATTTCTTTTTCATCTCTTGGGGGAAAAAAATTCCTAAATTCTCCAGAAAATGGTAGGACTGGTGTCGTGTACAAATACAGATTTCATGTATTTGCAATGCCCAAACAAAGCAGCAAATGATTTTGCCTTCCTGATTTTCCCCTAATGAAAATTTGGGGATAGCCTTGTTGCATGCTTCCAGATCATGCTTCCAGCTGTGAGCAATACAGTTGTCTACTCCCACAACACAGTGTTAAAACAGCAGTGAGGATTTAACAGGGATGACCAAAGTGAAGACATCATGGGTCATTCATTTAATTCTCAATCATATGAAAAGCACTTGTAAAACAGAGTCACAAGTGATACCTTTAGAAGTGAAGACAAATTAATAATTGTGGTCTCTGTAACCAGGCCCATGTTTGCAACAAAGAGCATTAAAGTTGCTGCAGGAAGACATAACGCAATAGTTTTCAGACTGATGGCTAAAGAAGAGTCTGGATGATTAAGAAAACTAAAGATAAGCTCAGTACTCACATTCCCTAAATATCCAATGTACAAATGCAAATCATCTAATAATAGCTCCAGGAAAGAAAACGGTTGAGACACTGCAAAGATGGCTTTCACAAAATCCTGGCAGTAATAAAGGATCTATCACCCACAGAAAAATTTAAACTTTAAAAAATATTTGGGAACTACACTGCAGCTATGGAAACTGTCTCTGTGAGTTATTACCAGCTTAATGACATAATGGTTTATCTCCAAGCCCTAAACATTGAGTATGGCTTCAATAAAATCCCAGGTCAGTACAATTAGTGAATATGTGTTCAGTCGAATTATGTATGTTCCATAACTGAAAATGATCTTTCACCTAATATCCACTGTCCCTAGATTTACTAATTAGTAACTTAGGAAGAAAAAAAATTCGTATTATAAAATTAATTTTTCTTTAAAAACTATTAGACTATTTTAATTTTTATTAATTTCTCTGCTGCATGTCTTCAGCAATGAACAGAAAGAGAGAAATTGTGGATGTCTTATACCTGGGAGCATTCAAGGCCAAATTGGATGGGGCTCTGAACAACCAGGTCTGCTGGAAGGTCCCAGGCCATGGCAGGAGTTGGATCTAGATGATTAAGGTTCCTTCCAGTCAAAGCCTTTCTATGATTCTATGATAGTTAAAAAAAAAAAAAAAAAAAAAAAAAAAAAAATGCTGGAGACAGCTTATGGGTAATGATGCCCATAAGAAAGCTTTTTTCTCATCTTCCCTATGTAAAAGACAGAGATCAGCTGATACTCAGAGATAGGCAGGTTTGCATCCCTTTCCAATCTCCTGATGTCTGTTATTTGAATTTGGGGATGAAAAATACTTGGGTAAAAGAGAAAGCAGCATTTCAAAAAGAAAACTATCTTTATAATGGTGGCACAAGTCAGAACAAAAATTAAAGTTAATTCTAAAGAACTGGGCATTATATCACCCTGACATTATTGAGTAAGGCCACAAAGCATGGGATACTGAAGATAATGAGGTCATCAAATTGGAGGAGTCAAAAAAACTTCACACTGTGAGCACCTTGGCCTCCATTGAGAAATACAGACCTGCAGACCAGAACAGCAACATTCCCAACTAACTGGTATCTCTATTTTTATATAGCTTTTATGATCTTATTACTGGATAACTAGAAAAGTAAATCTTCTAGCATTGTTTAGATATGTTTTGTTCATTTGCTTATCTTGGACAAGATACATGGTCTATAATGTAAATTAAAGTCTTTAAAATAAGTTAGTAAGATGCTTGTATGTTTTTCTTTTTTGTTTTATTATAGTCTTAAAGACTGCCTAAAATAAAATATAGACAAATAAGAAAGAGCTTTTTACAAGCAAAGAATGTTTTACAATTAAATTACTGCACATCTTGAAATTTAGACACTTCCTTCCCTTCTCCATTATTTACATTGATATTAGATGCTATTTTAACCAATGCTAACATATCAACATTAGAAAAAAATATCTGTGGAAGACAAGGGCATAAATTAAAATTTTCACCTCTTGCTTCACTGATGACTAGAAAAATCAATGCCTTTTGGTTTTGCTGATCCACTGCTGCTGAGTCATACTCCTAAAATAAGAATAATTTCCTTCCTGTTTGTTCTAGAAACTTCAAAATTGCCTCTCAGCCACAAATCACAGATCACAGAGTCACCTCAGCCATTTAAGAGATCTTCAGAGTGATTGGAATAATCAGGCAAACCTTCTAATGAAGTACAGCTGGAATCAGCACTCACACAGTTGCACTGCAGAATTTTCCACTGGAACTCAACCTTCTCCTTTCCTGTGGGTTCTATAGCAGCCAAGTGACAGCAGAGTTGGTCACATTATCCTCCTAGCCAACAGCTCTGCACTTTAGCAATCCCCACAAATCATGCTGTCTAAAGATCTATGGGGACCCACTCAACACACCTGAAGCTTGTGGGATGAGTGGCCCTACCACCACTTTTGACTCCATGAAAAGCATTCAGCGACTTACTGACTTACCAGGGCTGTGCCTTTGCTCCTCCCTTGACTTTTGTGGCCTGAATGGATCATTGCTTCCACCAAAAAAAAAAAAAAAGTATAAAATGTGTATACATGGTGCTGAGAGACATGGCTTAGTGGTGGACCTGGCACAGCTGGATTAATGGTTGGACTCAATGATCTTAAAGGTTCTTTCTAACCTTAACAGTAATATGATTCTATTCTGTATGTGCATATACATCAAGCCTCATGGTAGGAGGCCTTTATATCCTGCTATTTGTTAGGAAGATCCATTATGCTGTGGTTGCAGGATTATTTATATCTCTGTCCTCTTTTTTTAGTATCTCTGAGTGTGTTCACCTCAGGTCTTGGCCTCTTAAACTATAACTTGAGGTTAATAACTTCTATATCAGCTTATTTAACTCTCCTGACCCAACTGGTTTATCTCACTTCATGTTTTTCCCTTCAGAAGTTTGAATCAAATGAAATTTACATTTGCTAGACTCCTTTATATGTGTGTATATATACATATAGATACATAAATATTTATCATCTCAAATTAAAATAAAATAATTTATAATACTAGTTTATATATGCACATACTTACATTTTTAGCTGGATGAAGAATCTTTAAAAAGACCAAAAAAAAATTTTTCAATGAGCTGACACAAATATTTCTTTTACTGAGTTTCCTGCCTGTCTGTAAGATCACTATGTGTCACCCACAGTGGGGTGTGTGTGGGTGCCAGTAAACAGCCCACAGTGTAAAAACAGTGTAAAAGGTGGAAATCCAGGAGAAGGAAGGTGGCTGCTTGGTGTGGGTGCATTTGTGTGACTATGAGTGAGTGTGAGCAGGGGGGTGTGTGTGTATAAATTTAAGACTTCAAAGAAACTGCTGTAGGAAGGTGTGTAGCAGTTTGTAGGAGTTTCTAGGTGTATAGTAATGCTTTCTGCTGAGAGAGATCCTAAACATGTATTAATGACTACTTGCCAGTTAATTAAAAACCATTAATAGATCAATACACCACTTCAATCCTGATTTGATTTATTATATGAACATTGAGCAGTTATGCCTTCTGACAGGGGTGATCTAGGCAAGTCTCTCTTCCTCAGGCAGCTACCAAGCATACTCCTTCTGTTTGCCTGGTGGAGTTTCCTTCACCAGAAAACAATCTCTTAAAATCCCACATCACTTCTTTCTCACTCTTTGCTGAATCAACTATTTCTAAATATCTTGATTTTGGAAGATCTCTAGAGCCCCCTGAGGACCTCAACTTGCTCTGGAGGAGTAGGAGTGAACCATTTCAACTTACTGTTTTTCCATTTTCCACCTGGACAACACCTTGTTGGGTAACACAACATATTTATCCTGTAAATGAAATTACCAAAATAACCAGGGCAACATATGGTACTCATAAATTATTGCAGGAAAGTCCTACATCTGTCACATGCAGTCAGTGAGCAAGTTCCATGGAAAGGCAACTGTCTCCTGAGTTACTGGATTCTCACAGAGAAGGTGGTTTGACTTATTCATTGAGCATACAAATTGAAATCTCTTTCAAAATTGCAAGACTGTGCATGCTTCCCAGACCTTTCTAGCATGTGTCACTACTCACCTCCCTTCCTTTCTGCTCCTTATCCACCCATACCCACTTAGGCTCCTTTAAATGATGTATAGAGGTATTTGGTCCAAAGCCTATTCCAAGTAAAATTATTCAGACACTTACTGTGTGGATTTAAGGAATCCCATACCAGCTGCTCTGCTCTTCTGATCTGTTTGTAGTGCTCTGAATTGCTAGCACAGACCCAGGACTGGCTCAATTTGCAGTGATGACCCCAAGCTCTCTAACAAGCTAATGCTGCATAGCAATTTCTGATACCTGTAATGCTACATGGCTTTAGCATGTCATGCTTTTGTAAAAACTAGCTCCTGGAAATGCCTGGTTTTTGGAGGCATTTAGCCTTTCAGCCAACAAAAGACATATTTTCTAGAGCCTCTGATTACAGGGAAAAGCTTGAAAATGTGACATGAAAGTATCCCAATGACCCTTAACTAGCAAGCAAATGGAATAATCTAAAAGTCTAATGTTCCAAAAGGCTCTTGTTTTTGATTCTGAGGGTAAAAGTATAATTTTGATTACTTGTGATCAGGACTGCAAACTAAGTACAGTGAAAGCAACAATACATAATAACTCTTAATGGGCAAAGTAAATACAATTATAGAAAAAAAAATGTTTTGCTGGTTTTCCACCTATCTTTTAATAACCACAGGTGAAAAAAAGCAGAAGTTACATCTTTGAATCTACATTGCATTTTTCAGGCTGCTTTGGATTTATTTTTTTATATAATGAACTTCTGGGGGGAAGAAAAATTTACAAGGGGTAGCTTTTGCTCCGGCCCTGGCTGAATGAGGAAAGAAATTCACTGAAGTCTCAAGGAGCAAAGTCACTGCCAAGGGCTCCTGAGGCACTGTCTGATAGACATGAAGACACACTGCTGTAAAGCCTCACAGCTAACACAACAAAATGTTGTACTTCCAAATAAGAGCAGAGAACTGTTGTGCAAAGACCAGGCACACCTGCAGCACAAGCACAGGCTCTGAAAAACCCCTTGGCACAGCCTCCACTCCCTGTAGCCACACAAGGACCAAGGGCAATCTGGCTGGTTGCTTTGCAGCATTACTATTATTCCTCTATCACACCAGCATCTTCTTGAGTCTGTGCCTTTTAGTTTTTTAGCTTAATTATCACTTCAGAATTGTTTAATCTTCTTGAAGATTTTATCTCCAGAAATAAACAGCTTGCAATAGGAAAATGTCTATCAAGACTTTATATTCATATATTCACATCTTTCTTGCCCCATTTTAATAATGTGTTTATTTTAATAGATAAGATCCAGCTTACAAAACCAAATTATAACACACATTACCATGTTCAAAATTCAAATATTGACGTGTCCTGATCTCATAATGCAAGAGTTCATTCAATATGCTTGGTTAAACGCTTTCTCTTATTTAAAGAAACAACTGGATTTGAGAAATGCTGAAAACTCAAAATAATTCTAAATAGTCAGGGAACTGTAATAAATATTAGTTTACAGCTAATCTAGCTTTTATTCTCTGACTTCTCTTCCGCCTACAATCTTTTACCTCAAAAAGTTAAAATTATTTACAAAAGCAAATTGCTTTTTTTTACATTTTAGTTTCACTGGTAAATTAGTATTTGGCACAATCTTGTGCTGCATTTTAGAACAATGTTGCAATGTAATATTAAAATGTAATTTTAGCCTGAAACAGGGGCTGGCTTTGAAGGATCCCAATTTCCCCATTTCTTCCTAATTTTCATTCTAGACTTTGACAATTTAAAGGCAAAGGAAAGAGTACTGTTTTCCTCCTACTGTCTGTTTTGAAGACCAAACCAGGAAATAAAAATTCACAGCAAATTCCTTGAGCTTAAAGCTAGAGAATCACTTTAACTCAGCAATAGAAGGTTATAACAGTACCAGTTAACTATCAAATGGTTAATTATGAAGAAAACTGAATAATCTGGCAGACCTGTTGGTTGTGCAGTGATAGCAGCAAATCCAAGCTGTCCCTGGGCTCACACCCATGAAACAGAACCATTTTGATCTCACCAGCATAATGAGTGAAAATATTGATCCCTACTATGTAAGGTCAGGAGCTGCTGATGTTTCTGTTTCACAGGTGGGGAAGACAAGTACCAAGAAGTCAAGTAACTTGGTCAAAACAAAACAACAAGCAGGCAGCACCTGCTAAGTCCTGCATTCTTGACCTATACCCCAGGCACTGGAGAGTCCATGGTCCCCTCTGTCCTATAGAACTGGATAAAATAATCAGGAACTACAGGAACATGAACAAGGTGATGGTGGTTACTGTTATAAACCAGGTCATGGCTGTCTCTCTATTGATGTGTGGGGTTTTCATGACAACATGAGGCACAGAGAAGGAACCATAGTATGTATGTTTGGTTGGGTTTTTGTGAACAGTTGGTTAGCATCAGACAAACACAACTGCCAAGAGATCCTGAGCTTCTTACTGACAACACTTGTGATGAAAAGCAGTTAAGTATCTGTAACTTAGCTTATTCACTCTCATGTCTTATGTAAAATCTTCTAATATCTCAGGTTGGAAAAGACCCATAAGGATCAAGTCCTGCCCCTTGCAGGACTACCTAAAAGTAAATCTGTGACTAAGAGCATCACCCAGGTAAGGTGTGACCAGTTCCAGGGAAGCCTGTTCCACTGACTGACCAAACACTGAGTGAGGAAACTTCTCCTTTTATCCAATCTGCACCTTAACACAGATTTATTCCTTTTCCTCATGTTCTACTGCAGGTCCCACAGGGATAGAAGACCAGCACCTCCTCTCCCTCTGTTGCCACCTTTATGGATGTTGTAGACTGCAATGAGGTCACCCCTTAGCATTCTCCAAGCTGAACAAGCCATGACCTCAGGTGCTCCTCATGTTTCTTACTCTGATGACACTTCACCATCTTGGTCACCTTCCTAGGGACCCCCTCCAATGGCTTTGTATCTTCCTTATGCTGTGGCACCCAGAGCACCCCCAGCACTGGAGGTGAGGCTGCCCCAGCTCAGAGCACAGCAGGACAATCCCCTCCCTTGCCTGGCTGGTGATGCTGTGCCTGATGCCCCCCAGGGCAGAGTTGGTCCTTTTGGCTGCCAGGGCATACTTGATTCATTTTCAACCTGCCATCAACTCAAGCTCCCAGATGTCTTTCTGCATTTAAAGTGTTCTTCTCTTTAAATGGTTAGGGATTGCCCAGTTCCCTGGTATATCCAGATCTCCCTGTAAGAGCCCTCCACCTTCAAGGTAGCCAAAAACTTCTAATTTCATGTCACTGGCAAATTTACTTAATGTACATTCAACTCCAGCACTGAGGTAATTTATGGAAACATTAAAGAGCACTGGCCTTAAAACTGAGGCTGGGGAACCCCACTGGTGACTGGTTGCCAGCCTGATGTAAACCCATTTACTGTAACTCTCTGAGCCCAACTCATAATCCATATAGAACCCTGCTTCTTAGTCTTACATGTTTCCTCTTATTCTTTGCTGCTAAGCAGATATACAGAGTGCATTTCCTTGCTTTTCATGAATCTCTGAAATTTAAATCACTTTTAAGAAACTTAGATGAACACTGTAAAGAGATATTTTGTCAAGTGCATGTTTCTCCTAAGGTATGTGTGTCCACAAATGCTGTTATCTGCTGGAAGAACTATTTTTCCTGTTCTATCATTCCACTGACCTTCTGCCCTCCCTGGTTTATTCAACACTAAATCCTCTAAGATTTGCCCATAGGAATTAATGACATTCAACCTGTCCCAGAGTTATCCAGATGCTCTTTACATCCCGGGGATGTGTTGCACAAAAGATGCAAAACTACATAAGCCTTCATCAGCAGAACCCTTGCTGGCAGAAGGATAGAGCTGCAAACAATACAGCAACAGGTCACAGTGAGAGATCATTGCAATGCAAACACGTTCTGAGAAGTGATTTCAGCCAACTGAGGGACACGCTGATAGTCAGTGCTTGTGCTGCTCTTGGAAAGGCAAAGTGCAGATGTGATTCCCAGAAGATTTTAAAGATGTTTAAATTACTTTATTCCAGGCTTTTTGCAATGTGTTCCTCCTTTTTTAATAAAATTTCAGCAAAGTATAAACTAGCAAGGATAGCGAGAAAATTAATTGGGGTTTGCTGCTTTTTCTATACACCTTTTTTCTAATAAATCTGTGACCCTTCCAGGGTTTTTCTGGTCCTTCATAGATCAGATTACTGTTAAAGCAATGCTACATGATTTACATACTGCTTTCAACATTCACATTATACTTGAAAATGGCAATCAGATTTTTGATTGAATTTTCACTGTAAAAATACAATTTTAAAATAGTCTCTCTGAAAGGAAAACAAGACTTTAGGGACTAATAAAAGCATGTCTTCTCTAAGTCACTGAGGGTTTGATTAAAATGAAGGAGGAGGGGAAATGGGATATTAGTAAATTATAGACTGACTTTGAACCTCCAACAAAGTCTTGAGAAGGCAATTGTGGTCCTATAAAGCACTCAGTAAGACAGTTCTAGAGAATAGAGCAATACTAATGCTGCTGGCAAAACCTCATAAAAGAATCTGAATACAATGGTTTTAATCTCTCCTCAAACAAGAGTTTCAAATTGGAAACTTGCAGTGAAAGTAAAAGCTGGGGGGGGAAGGCATTATCTGACAGTGAATCATTCAGTTTGGAAATTAGATTTCTAACTGTAATAGCAGAATGAGCACTTCATCTCGCTGGAGGACTGGGAGCAAGAAATCAAGCATAAAAGGATGGAGTTATCTAAATGATACAGATGCTGTGCTTATGTCCATAGCAAAAAACAAAAGTGAGACAGGAACTGCTCCTGAAAACCAAGTGGTACAAACTGGCTCCTGATCATGCTTTGGCTTAATCCTTCCTGCAGTTTCATGATGGAAAAAAATAGTTGGAATGGTGCAAACAGAGGTAGGCAGAAAACTAATAGCTGCCTTTTAGAGATGAGTCCATTTTTTAGTGTTCCTCATTGACCTTTGTCCCTCTTAAAGTATACCTCTCTAACCACAACTTCCCCTACCCCACAATGGAAATACTGCTTCTTTTTTCATCTTCTGAAATTGAATTTGCAGCACTGAAGCTGCTTCACATGCTTTACAACAGCATGAGAACTTTTGGAGAGATGCTGAGCATAGTGACTGGTTTCTGACAATGACAGATCTGTTCTGCTTGGTGCTTCACACCGTGCATGGTTTGAAGATGGGAAGGTGTGGGCAGCGTGTGATGTGGAGGGTAAAAGCTGACCAGACAGAAAGGATGGAGCAAAATTGCACACAGAACCATCAGCTCTGCTCTTGAGAGTGACCTGCCCCTGCTCACACAAAGATAAACCTATTTTTCAGAGCTGAGTTCCTTGGAAAATTCCTACTTCTCTTTAAATGGAGGGAAGCAATGTGAAAAGATGAAAGGAATGTGCCAGCTTGAATTGCTGTGCTGTACTGAGGCTTAGAGCTCTTAAAATTGCCATTCTCTTCTATTACTTTTCAAAATATCACTTCAAAATAATGAGTGTATATGAATCCTGTTTGAGGATTAGGGCCTCCTGGTGCTGCACATTTAGACACATTTAGAGACACAGACTGTGTCTGCATGGGCAGATGGCTAAAGCAAACTGGAAAGGTTTCTCCTTGTAGCGCTGTAAGTTACACTCGACACATAACACAAATTATGTTTGTCACTTGAAAGAGAAAAAGAGACTAACAGTTTCAGTTCTCTCTTTGTCATTCAAAAATATTGGCAGCTTTAATACTTTGTATTATCTTTAAGCAGTCATGCTGAAATTAAATGCCAAAATAAGCCATGTACTTGCCAGTCGATGTGGAGCTCTGAAACGTGCTAGCTGCTTTGTGGGAGGAGAGAGGATTTCGTCCTCGGGGAAAGGAGATTTTCCGTGCTACAGAAGCGGCTCTGTGGCACATTCCTCTCTGCCTAAACAATGTGACTCATCTGCTCTCAGTCTGGAGCCCTGCAAATTATGGTATTGTAAAAACATGCAAAGTTCACACTAAGTTCACAAAGCTACAAAAATAAGCTGTTGCCTGAGCAATGGATGATCCAGCAAGCAGAGCTCTGTGCTGGAATTCAGCACTCCTAAATCCTGCTCTTGAATGTGCTACTGATTTTTGAGTGCCTTAGAAAAACTTCATTCTCTCTTAAATCTCTTTTCCTTCCCTGCCTTTGTCTTGTTAAGCTCTCCATGTGCAATGTCTTGAAGGTGAAGTCTGTGTTAGCCTGATAATCATTTTTCATCATCTCTAAATACTGTCTTCTCTTTGACCATGACAGACCCTAACTTGGCCTGTTCAGATCCATTCTACACACAGTCATAAGATCCTTTTCCCAGCTCATCTATTGGACCTTTTTATCCTCTTCACACTCCCAGCATGGGCTTTCACTTCCTTGCTGCACCTAATAGAGGCTTGTCAAAACTATCAACACTCTCCATGTGCTGTCCTCAGCCATTATCTCTAATTCAGTGGCAGAGGGAGATTGTCCCTCTGAATTGCCAATGCTAAACATCCAGATAATCCTTCTGTGCCTTTTCTCATGCTGTATGTAATGCTAGGGAGAAAGTTTCCTTGATATCTGCAAACTAGCTCATTTTTCTCTCCTAAATGCCCAAAATAAAATTTCTTTCCACACTATGTATTAAAAATCTCCCAGTTTTCCCTCCTTGTATGCTGGTTCCTCTGCCTAGCCAGCATCAGCTTCTTGTTTCCTTTTGTTACCCAGCTACTCACTTGCCTCTCTTTGTTTTCCCAGGCTTTTCACCTCAATTGTAAGGTCTTTGGCATTGAGACAGCCTTCTGATCTGTGCTTGTACTGTGCTCTTCTGATGCCTGTGTCAGGCTCCCTGGGTGCTATGGCAATATGAGCAGCAAAGCCCTGAATGACAACTTGGTTTAAGCATCACAGGAGAGGAACAAGAGAGTGAGAGCTGAGAAATCTACAGGTGTGTGTTCCTTTTTGCAGCCCATTCCAGTGTGGAACTGAATTAGCCAAAGAATAAAGCAACAGCAAGTCATGAGAGTTTAGAGTCAGAGCTTGAACCTTTCTCTGAACCCTGACACCTCCTCATGGCAGTTTCTGAGAAAGTCTAACCTCCTCCAGCTCTTCCACATGTGCTTGCACAGCTGGCTCAATGCAGTGGGGAATTAAGCCCATACTGTGACGTATTACCAATCACTTCACTATGCTGAAGGGTTTTAGGCACCCAACACTTGATTTCAGGATGTCTAGTCCAAATCTTGATATTTACAAAGTACCAAGAACTGCTGCCAGATAAATGGAAAACATGTGTAAATCATACTTAGTGGAGACAAGAAGAATGATTATATGGTGAAGGCATTGGACTGGGTTCAGTAATTAATCCAAGTAATCACTGGGCATTGGGTTCCAAAGAATTTTCTTTTCACACAGATCTCCTGCAACTGTGACCAAATTACTCATTATTTGGCTTTAAGAAAGTCAGAAAAGTTCTTACAGATTTCCAGGGAGGCTGGCTAGTTGTTCTAGCTGTCACTGTCTGCTCCACGTGCTGTGACTCACCATTTTTACAGGGACTATCACTTTTGCACATCTGCTCAGCTCAACAACTGGCCATACAAAGAAGTGTATATTGCTGAAGTCACAATGGCCTTCTAGCATTTACTAGAAAGGACACAGTGGGAAAAATAGAAATGGGTCCTGAATGAAGATTTTAGTCAGGTTTTGAGTGAACCCGGCAGTATTCCTTACTCATGCACTGCTCTTGATCATGGTGTATCTACACCCTTTGGGGAGGATTTTTGGTTCACAAAATCTCTTAGGACTAAACTCTGATTCTTCAGCACACCAAGAACTGTCAAAATTGTATTAGAAAGCAGTCACAGTGGACAAAGTACTTGGATTCCTACTAAAATGCTACAGTGTCTCTGGAAGTTTAGCAAATTACTAAGTGTTGAAATGTGTGAGCACGCAACTGATTCCCTCTAACCACTTTGCTAAGCTTCATGCAGCTTAAAAGAATTGTGCTATAACACTTCTGGTAGGTACTTTCTGGTGACATCAATATTCTTTTGAATCACAATTAAATTATGCACTTATTGGAAGTTAATATCCCTGAAATTCATTTCAAAAGTCAATTTAGTATACATGGTATTTCAAACAGCCATAGCAGTGTCATTGCATAAAACAAAAACCCATCCCCCACCTCAAATCTATGTCAGGAGTGTTTTTTCAGCTTCTGGTTAATAAAACTTTGATTAGGAGGATTCAGACAGTATGTCTAGAATAGAAAATTTACAAGAAGTAAAATCAGTTTATAAAAGCTTTTACTCCTTTGCAATTTTCTAATAAATGGGCAACACAGAAACCTGTAACATACTTCTGACCTTTTTTTAAAATGAAACTAAGATCTTCCAAAGACAGAGACTGTTATCTGTAGTGTACCACTTAAGAACAGCCACCTTCATTTTTTACAGCAATTAAATTTCTTAAATCTATCATTTTCTCCAGGATTGCTGTACAGCCTTCCTAAAGCAGAGTTCTCTGCCTTTGATCATTAAGAGAAAAGGGGTGATAGCAATATTGCCAGGGAACAGTAGCTGCCTACAAGTCACTTGATAGGTTTATTCTCTCCAAATATTACTTAAAACTATTTTCCAGGTGGATTTAGAAAGACAGCAAAGTCCTAGACATCGTTCCTGTTATTCAAACCTGTTCAAACCTATACAAATCCAACAGCATAAAAGGTGTCTTCACTAGCATCAGTAAATGAAAAATTCAAAGCCTATGTACAGGCTGCACTTTTGAAAACTTCTCCAGATGTCTCTACTTGCATTCAACTGTGCAACAAGTCCTGGGGCAGGGTGGAACAGCAGAGTTTCACTACTCATTTCTTTGCCAAATCTGGAAGAGGCAATGATAATCAATCTCTAGTTGGAGAAACTAGTAACAGACAGAGTCCTCAGAAAGAGTAAGGATTGATGCCTCAGCTGGGCATGGGATTCTGTTAAGTCATTGAAATCCTCTGCATGAGACTGCAGTTCCCATCCTCTGCTGTTTTTCCATGACACAGGCAACACTTGTGTGCAGTAGTGCCCAGGAATTGAGCCTTGGACAAGCATTAAGAGGCTGGGAGTGCTTATTGTGGTTCTTATTACTGATATTTTACAACACATTAGAGTAGGAACAAAAGAAGGAGACCTTGCTCTAACATACAGTGCTTCTCTCATGCCTCATAACAGACCTGATACAAATAGGAATCTACTCCCAAGCCAACTTCCTTGGCTACAGGTGGAGCTATATTTACTGTCTATCTGTCCCCAGGACACCCTGCTAAGATAACACTCTTCCAGACACCTCTGGGCATTGCAAATCCCCTCAGCAGCACACAGAATCTGGCCATGTTATATGGAAAAGGAAGATCACCTAAATTAATTAAATTCAAAATGTGTATGCTGATATTCTTCAAAAGATGTACTGTTTTCTATGCCACATATCCCTTACATAAGAGTTGTACAAGAATATTAAATTTACTTTGTATTTACTGGAAGGGGCAGAAATTGTTCACAGAGTGTAAGTGTTTAACTATCTCACTTTCTTTTTCTTTGTGTGGTCTTACAAACCTGGCCCTTCAAGACAAGAGTAACAAGTTGTGGTTGAAGACCAGCTGGACTGTATGGAAAGCGTTTCAATACTTCTCTTCAGCATTTTTTCACTACTTAAACAAAATAGCTTTTTAAAACATATCCATCTTTAGTGGCCTTCATAAGGAGAAGAAAGAAACTTGAAAGACCATGAAAAAACTTTAAGTATTTATACTAGAATATAAAGTTATGTTCAAAACAGTAACAATTTTAAAAGAGCTGGAAATTTCAAGCTGCAACTAAATTGGAAAATCTCTTCTTTTTATCCTCACTTCAACATGATTGGCATATGCAGGCACACGAGCAAAGAAAGGGAATTTCTCAGCTCTTGAGTCTATCCATTGGCAAACTGTGCATTTACAAACATAATTATAGTTCCCAGCACTGCTATTCCTCATGTTAAATCCAGTTTCAGAGTTTCTCCTTCAAAAGACTAATAATTCCCATCTCTTCTCAAGCCCTGCTCCCGTGGTCCCTTCCCTTCTCACTGCTGCTCCCTCATGCTACCCACTCTTAACAGTTTCTTCCTCTACACACAGCCCATTTTGCCTCCTTGTACCTCTGTGTACCATTCAAGCTTAGCTCAGCTTTGCTGCCATGGAACTTTCCCACAGTCCCTCACAGACCTGCTCCCAAAAATATTTCTAGTAAATAAAAAAGCATTTTCCTGTCCAAGTCTGTCCAATTCGCATAAGACATGGTTCTCTATTCATAGAATCATAGAACCATGGAACCATGGAATCATGGAATCACAGAACCATGGAATCATAGAATCATGGAATCACAGAACCATGGAATCATGGAATCACAGAACCATGGAATCATAGAATCATGGAATCACAGAACCATGGAATCAGAGAATCATAGAACCGTACAATCATTAAATCACAGAATCATAGAACCATAGAATCATGGAATCATAGAATCACATAATCTTAGAATGGTTTGAGTTGGAAGGCACCTTCAAGATTGTCTACCATGGGTGAGGGTCCCATCCTACCTGGCCTTGAAGACTTCCAGGGATGGGAAATACTACAGTTTCCTGCCTTGCAGGTCTTTTATCTGGGTTCTGTTGTAAAATCTTTCATCCCAAGACCTGGGTGAGATGATGAATTTTATGAGAAGAGGCATTCCAGCCCTTACATGATAACATTCTAGAAAGAGATTCTTCCTATGCCTACATATTCCACTGAAGAGGAAGCATTGCCTGTGCTCTGCTCAGCACTGTGACTGTGCCAAGTCCTGCATGAATCCTTAGCACTCATACATATAGCTATCCAAACAGCTTTGGGGGAAGAAGAAAACTGTTCTTTTCCTTCAGATAAAATACCATGACAACTCAGTGACCAAATTAAATATTAGGAGGACAAGTAAAAAAAAAAAAAAAGTAATCTTTAAACTCTTACTAAGAAAGTGTGGACACAAAAGGATAATGAAGGGAACCATCACAGGGCTCTAATATTGGGAATTTTTTCACACTACTAAACCTAGGGGGAATTTCTTTCTAAAGAAAAGAAGAATTCTGTTTCCATAGTAACTCAGTGCTAGGGCCCCCTTACAGTCCAAATTTAGCAGAATTATATGTGCAGCAGCATACTACTGTGCACTTGAGGCTACAATGAAACCACTAACCTCATTGCATTTGGGATGTCAGGTTGAATTTGAACTGGGACAGACAATATGTCAAGTAAGTCCAAGTATAATCCTAAAAAATAACATCATGCCTTAAAGATGAGGGAGAAGTTATAGAGGATAACAAGGCATAAACTGGCAACTTGATAATGACTTGAAATACCAAAAATTGCTAAGAAATGGGTTAGCATGTAAAAATGAATTATTTTTATCCCAGTCGTGACACTAATTTCCTTATTCCTATGAAACAAGTACTTCAGTGACAGTACTTTCCCCTGTACTGTATGAATTCTCAGCACTGAAAAGCTGCCTTTATTCAGAAGGGAGGACACACAGCCAGTCCACAGTGAGACATTTTGCTGCAGCTTTTTGAGCAGCTGGAAGTGATACATGAGGACAATACATCTGAGCCTGCAGTGGAAACTCTGCACCTTACCTGGCAGTGCTTTGCTTCTATTCTTGAAGAGGTTAAAAGACAAACAGCCCAACAAATAAAAGCATCCCCTGCTTAACCAATGCATTTACTGACCTTAAAAGTGAATGAAAGTGGGTATGGTAGCTCTGAAATGTGTCTGCTCTGTAACCAATCAATACATGCTCAGCAGAGGCAAAATGAAGTTCAGGTGGCAAGAAAATGATGGTAAGAGCAGAGGTACCTTACTGAGGATGAGGGTCATGAGAAAGGTGGAAAGTGCTGGTGCAGTTTAACTCCAAGTGCTCCAACTGCTTGAGCTCAGCAAGGATGATTAGAGCTGCATGATGATTAGAGCTGGCTGGCACAGATAAGTGGTCTTTCCCTGCTCTCAGCAGTACTCAGCTCTGCTTTAACCATACTACACACAGGCTCTGGCCAGCTCTAATGGCAATAAAGTATTGAAAAACAAGTGCTGCCAATTTTCCCACTGTGTCAGATATTTGAGAAATCATCAGCAAATTGAGAGGCTCTAAGTGTCCTTTGTGTCAAATAACTCTTTCAACCAGAGGGAAGTACATTAAACCACACAACTTTCTTGGGTTGTTAGATTTTACATCATCTATCCAATTTCTGGTTCAAATCTTCACACTTTTTGCCTTGTCTGATCACAGTATCATGCACTGTATCTGCTCCAGAGCTGATGAGGGAGAAAATTATTGCCATAACCTTGAACAACAAATGAGGAAAAGCCTGAGTTCAGATTTAAAGCAAAAAAATTACATTAGTTATTAGTAAGAGGCTAACTTCTAACTCTAGATACATAGAAAGCAATTACATACAATAATCCAATGTATTAATACAGGCTGCAGCTAATTCAAAGTTACAGAAAGAGCAAAATATCTTGGGGGGCTGAAGGTGTGTAAATAGGTCAATAAAGTGAGACCACCTACTTAGACTAGCAAGCTTTGTCTTTGCTTCAATATCAACATTTCAACTGCTTTTTGCAGGAAATAAAAGGAAAACAAACTCATTTCTTCCGACTATCTTTCAACTGATTCCTAAAAAACCTGGAAACACAACAAAAGAACAAATTAAAGCTCCTTTTAACATTTTCACCTTCCTCAGAAAGACAAATTAAGGTACTTAAGCATAAGCCTCTTGTGAATCTGCTGAAGCTGCAGAGAAAACTAATTGGCCGACTGCGATTTGCATATAAATATTAAATATTAAATATTAATAAGGTCAATGTTTTGTGAGGTTTAATCAGGAGTGACTATATAGCAACTAAGTGCTTTGTCCAGAAACAAGGTGCAATGTAAGACTGTGTCCATCCCAAACCAGCCTAAGGTGGCCTTTCTCCCTAATTCCCATCCCAGCTTGGAATACAGCACCAGGGGATGCAGCAGAGATCCTGCCAGCTGCCTGAGTGCCTGGGAGCCTGTCCCACTCTTGGCACATTTCTAACAGACAGAGGATCCAAGCCTGCTCATTCCCCTTCATGGAGATGTTTTGCTTTCCTTACAGAGCTGTGTCTTGGCACTCACTGAGGATTCCTAAGGGTCAACAATCCAGTCTCATGTTCAGAGCACTTACTGGGTTACACACAATGTGTATCTTGACCATTTAATTAGTCCAAAAGTAGCATTTCCACAGCAAACCCAGAGTGTTTCACTGGCTCCTATATGTTCAAGATCACTTTCTGTGCTGGGGGGAAGACATTTCTAGAGAAGCACATCAGTCACAGGAGGACTTGGTGCATCAGCAGATCAGGATGGGCTAGAGACTGCTTCTGTAGTCTGGCCCAAATGCTGACAGCAAGTGTGTGCTTTACTGCTAACTGAGGCTTAAAAATGTCTAAAAAAGGATTTACATCCAAAGTTCTGGCTAATTGTGCCATGAAAAGCATCCCTTAAAGGCAATCTATAAAAGGATTGAGTCTCATAACACAGGCTAATCTGTTTTCTGTTCCTCTCCTTCCCCCCCAGGGTGACCAAGCAGCAGATGCAGGGATTTTCCAGAAAACCTGCAATGCCCCAGATCCTGCTTCCTGACAGAGGGTCATTCCTATGGAAGCAATGATTTCCAAGCCTCACACATTGAGTCAGATGCCACCAGGCTGCCATGCTGTGCCCCCCAGAAGTACCAGGATCTGTTGCAAAAATGGGGCTGCAGCAGTGGCAGGCACTGAGCTTGAGATAAACTGTCATTGCTGAGCAACTTCCATGAAAGCATTTAACAGTGCATGCCTTTCCTCTCCCAAGGAGTTCTGACACCTGAACTGATGATATGGTAGCAAGCAAGTGACCCAATAAATCTGACAGCCATCTGCACAGACAATTTAAGAAAAATCTTGTATTATTGCCAGGGTGAATACAGCAATGCAGAGTTTTCTTCATCCTTCCTTCAACTAGGAAAAAATCTAAGGGGTTTGAAGTGTTAAAGATGTTGGAATTTAGTTTGGGAGGTGCAAATCTCTTCCTGACAGTACTCTTCTGCCTAAAAATTGGCATAAACAAACATGTCATTTTAAAAGCTGTGTTTTCTAATTTAAAAGGAAACAAAACCATACAAATAAGTAAGTCATTTGAAGAGCAGGGTCAGACTATACTTACTGGAATACATTTTCCTTTCCATCCAATCTTGTCCAGGGCATATGAACAAGTCTCATTGCTCCCTGCAGCTCCCTGGGATCCAGTGATAAAACATGTGGAAATATTTCAGAGCTGCATGAGGGGAGGTCCAAACAAGACATAAGGAAGCATTTCTTTACTGGGAGCATTGTCAAACACTGGAACAGGCTTGCTAGAGAGAAGATCAATGCCCCAACCCTTACTAGAAAGGAACTTGCACAATACCCTCAATAACACGCTTTTATGTGGTCAGTGCTGAACTGGTCAGGCAGCTGGGCAAGATAGTCCTTGTAGGTGCCTTCCAACTGAAATATTCTATTCTATTCTATTCTATTCTATTCTATTCTATTCTATTCTATTCTATTCTATTCTATTCTATTCTATTCTATTCTATTCTATTCTATTCTATTCTATTCTATTCTATTCTATTCTATTCTATTCTATTCTACTATTCCATGCTATTCCATGCTATTCCATGCTATGTCATGCTATTCTCATTATCCACTCTGGCCCTTTGGATACTCCTCAAAAGCCCCCTCTGTTCTCTGAAGGAGAACTTTATTTATTTTCAAACTCAGCTGCTATTGGAATACTTACAAAAGAGATAATATTCACAGAAGTATTTCAGGAAATAAGTTAACTGAGAGTTTGTTCAATTCTTTTTACCTGCACTAACTAGTGCACACTTCCCTCTTCTCTTTCCCCATGGTCACACCACACTGGTAGAAATCAGAAGTTTGTAGGTGCAAATGCACAACTGGGCACCTACTTGCAAAATCTATTGGAAAACAAGATTGACACCTGCATGTAAAAAATTCTGATAAGTATGTACCCTTCAGGTACATTGTGGGCAACTGCTGCTGAGCAGCTGCATCCAGTCAGAGGAGAGTGTTTGGAAGTCTCTGAGCAGAAGCAGATAAGGAGGCATTAAATGGGAAAAGTGACTCTGATGCTTCTAGGAAGGATCAGACCTACTGCTTCTCTGTAGACCATCTGCATGTCTGTGTGCCCATGCTGACAGAAGATAGACAAATGTGTCTTTCAAATATTTTGCCTTTCTAGGATTTTCATGAGTGGCTGCATATATTTAATTGCCCAGATTTTTCTTTTAGATAGTAATTAATGAGTTCATATTCCTCTGTAACATAGAATCAGTTGTTGATAGAGTATCTGAAAAAGCACATTTCAGCAGATGAACCAGCTCTAACATTGTGCAGATTTACTTTTTGCTCTGTTATACTTGTGAGAGGCCAGGGAAGTCAAGAGTGTAGCCAAAGGTTATTTGCATTACCGTGAGAATTACTTTACCTGGCAGGTTTTTAATACCATGGGGGCAACCTTATTCATATGATATCAAAGCTTCTGTAATAGAGAAAAATAAAAAAAAACTTTCTTTTAAAATCAACTAGATCGAGTACTAGTACTTCTCTGCAAAAGTGAACACAGTAAAAGAACTAAGCATGACAGGAAAAAGCCTGCAAAGTATTCTCTGTAGCTCATGAACAAAGATCTGAGAGTCTGAGAAAATTGTTATCCAGACATAATTTACTCTAAGGCACCCAATTTCTTGCAAACTTTGCTTCACATTGGCTCTTCAAAGCCACTTACTTTTTGTATGTCCACTTATACTTGCATGTGTTGAAGAAGGGAAAGGGAAAGGGAAAGGGAAAGGGAAAAGGAAAGGGAAAGGGCAAGGGACAGGGAAAGGGAAAGGAAAAGGAAAAGGAAAAGGAAAAGGAAAAGGAAAAGGAAAAGGAAAAGGAAAAGGAAAAGGAAAAGGAAAAGGAAAAGGAAAAGGAAAAGGAAAAGGAAAAGGAAAAGGAAAAGGAAAAGGAAAAGGAAAAGGAAAAGGAAAAGGAAAAGGAAAAGGAAAAGGAAAAGAAATTTAAGCTCTTCAAAGAGAAGGAAAATACTCAAGGGGACAGTTTTTGGTGAGAAAGTAACCAGAAACCATAAAAGACCCTCTATCAGATCCCAAGATGTGCTCAGATGTGACAAAGTGTTCTTACAATGGGCCTGACTCAAAGATGCTGGGATTTTATACTTGCTTGAGACTAAAGGACTGAATAAAAGCTGTGGAGACTCAGCATGCAGAGAAATCTCTGGTACAAAGATGTAGTTTTGTGAAGTGAGGAAAGGTATGGCACTGGGAAGGATGGACATGGACACCTTTCCTCTTAAACCATCACTTTCTCTGTAGATCACTTCCATATGAATAATCACTATATCCCTCATAGCTATAGGATCTGGACACCTCTCCCACCATGGGGACAGGAAGGAAAAGGATTGCACTGGTAAGAAGGCATCCATCATCCCCAAGCTGGCATGTATATGTAGCACAGCAAGTGAAGATCCCAATTTTAGCACCTGGAGTGGCAGAAATCCATGACTACACATTGTTTAAGTTTCTATCTAGAAAGAAAACTCAGAAAAATGAGAAGTGAGAGTTGTAGGCAAAGAGGAGTGTTGAAAAAAACTGGTATTTTGTGAACTGTGACTGGAAGTTTTGCCTTATTTCATGGGACATTATGAAAGCTAAGTTAGACCAGTTTGAGAGACATTGTATGGCAGGATAAAGGAAGCCCACTAATTAAAGGACTATAGATTCATTTTTAGGCAAAAAGAGAAGAGAACTTGCTTTGATTTTGTAAAAATGAGACCCAGTTATGCACATATTTAGTCAGAAGAAACTCAAAAAGTTTGTAGCTATTGATGTTATTAATAATAAAAGAAGCTGGGCCCAGTCCAAATCCTGGGACTAGAAAAGCAGTACATCTGTGAATTGTGATGCCCTAGTTAAGGAATTAGGTGCATAATGTTTAGCACAGTGATGTTGTGATGCATCTATTGCTTCACAAGTGTATTGAAGAACAATGGCCACGTGGCCTGCCAGTTACTGGGCCACAGCTCTTCACATAAAGCTAAATGGGTCCTTTGAAAACACCATTGATTTGTATATGTGAAGGGATGTTGGGTCATTAAAATGGAGGAAAGAACTTGCTTGAGAATTGGTTCCATAGGAATGAGGAAAAAGACTGGAGAAATAGCTGGAAGAAAGAAGGACATCTCAGGAATGAGTAGGTAAGTAGTAGCTGTGGAGACCAGGAACCCCAAGTTTTTGAGGGAATGGGAGGAATAAATCTCTGGGGCAAGCAGGGTAAGGAAGAAGCAAAAGAAAATCCTAGGTCAGAAAGAGAATTTATATGTAGTATCCCTAGAGACTGAGATGGAAGAACTCTGTCAGAACACAACATCAAGAAGCAGAAATATGATTTCTTAAGCTTGAGAGAGGAAAAAAAACCCAATGTCTGATCAAGGGAGATCACAGCCAGAAATGGAGAGGCTTAGAAATGGCTATGAAACCCAGGATCTTGAAAAAGGCCTAATGAATCTGGCCATAGGGCACATCCATAAGCAGAACAGGATAGCTCTTCCCCACCCTCCTCTAACATTAGCTGTGTCATACTCCTGAGAAATTAGCAAGTACAGTTTTCCACTGTAAGCAGAGAAATTAAATGACTTCCCAAGGCAAGTGTCTGACAATAGAGCAGGGACTCAGGAACTGCAGGCTCTGTGTCCTGTGATCAGTTGAACTAATTATTCACTTTCTCAGGCAATTATTGCAGAGGGGGAAAAGAACAAAATCTCTAATCATTCAGTTAAATTTTGCTCCAAATTCTTTATCTACTTAAAAAAAAATTAAATACAATTGGAGAAGGCACAGATGGAAATATTGGAGGAAAAGAGATCAATATTTGGCATCATCAATTCTATAGATTTTGTATCAAGCAAAATGATTTTGAAATAGAACTGACAGCAACTTTTTTTTCTTGTCTGGTCAGCATCCAAGTCTCAATTCTTTGTACACATCAGTAATAATGTAATGAGCATCCCATACTACATAAAGACAGCCAGAGCATCTTTCAGTAGAGGTGAATGCCAATCTTTTACTCCAGAGAAGCATGTTCTTACATTTAAAATTACTACTCCTCTAGTTCATTTGAAAACTGAGGTGCCTTTGTGGCTCCTAAATTACTGTGGGACAGATGGACTCGGGCATCTTGTCAAGAGCTTAATGGCTGAATAGAAAAAGTTGGGCAAAGAGCTAGGATCTAGCCTTAATGTGTTCAGAGGTTTCAAATAGCTTGTAAAGGAGAGGAAGGAAAAAAAAAATCCTGTATATATATCACTGTCATCAACCTCTCCAGACTCCTTTAACAGATAATTATGAAGCAAAAATAATCCCAAAAAATGAGAGGTGACAGATGAATACATGTAAGTGTTAATTGTGATGGCAATAACTTTTTCTTAACCCTCAAAAATATTGCTGCTTAAAAAAATATGCTAAAATTTTCTTATTTTTACTAATTTAGGAAAGCATGAGGGTTGGAATTTTTTCCTGAGAAAAAACTACTCTAGTTCCTTTAAGGAGTCTGAAAGGCAAATCATTATATAAAGTGTATTTATGGCACACTAGAAACTCCAATTTTAACCAAAACTCAAAATACCAGAAGGAGAAATGGAAGAACCTTCTATTTCGTGTACCAGCAGAATGGAATGGACCCAAAGGAAGACTGGGGCTGTGCCCCCTCCTGTCCCACTCCCTGCAGCACTGCCATGCTATCCCACATCCCCCTCACAGTGCTCTTGTGACATAAAAAATACCATGTCTGGACACTGCAGAGGGCCTGGGACATAAATACACTGCACTGATCCTTCTCCAAATAGTCATTGATTAAACATCTCCACAAAAACACTGACTGATTTAAAAGTGATCAGCGGCTTTAAGAAACGTTCCTGCAGTACACAGCTGTGCACAGCTGCTCTTGGAAGGACAAATTGAAGGATAATTGTTTTGCCCCAAAGTCTGTCTGTACACACCAATGGTATAACTCATAGCAGACAAAACAAGTGTTATGATACAGCTGCAGAAAAAGTGCCTGTGTGTAATCAGGGAGCCTGCAGGAATGAAGACTGCACAAGGGAACCTACCATACAACAAAGGTGGCATCAGTATTTTTCCTCAAGATACTGAATTGTAGAGATCAGTTAAATGAAATTAGGACTGTGCTTCTGTACCTATATTGGAATATTCCCAGTGAGATAAAAAACAAATGTCTTCCAGCAATCCATAATTGCCCATGTATGAGCCATGTATGAGGTCTGAGCCCTCTAAGAAGCTGACAGAAAAAAATCCCACAGAATACAAATCCTACAGCATCCCTATAAGAAAAAAATATTTTGGAGGACATGAAGAAACACTGAAAATGCTTAGGGTGATGTACTTGCTTCTGGTTGACTATATTAATATGGAATATATTAATAGAATATAATATATAAAATACATTTACTTTACTATTATATCATATATTTTGTCCTAAAAAAGTGCAACAGGGGCCAGTCTTACCATAGTACAGATAGTCTATACCAAAGTATAAATATTTTGTCATCACGTTCAGGTCTGTACAATGAGAAGCCCATCTCTGGTTTGCCTGTCTTAGTGCCACTGTGTGGATACAGAGGCTTAGAAATGCCCAGAAGCTGCAACCAGAGACTGCAATTATCTTCATTAGCAATTGGAGGGAAGGGGCACAGAGGTCCTTTTGTGTATTCGGTGCAAGAGGCTAAGCCAGACACAATTTGGGGCAAGCTCTTTCAGTACTGCTTGCTGAATTCCCCCTAGACAAAAGATTAGTTCTTGAAATTGGAGAATGGCTGGACTCCTCGTTTAGGGAGTGACAAGCAAAGTGGCTGCTGAAGGTGACATTGCCTTGAAAGTGAATGAGTTTTGCCCTCTAATAGCAGAGAAAAACCACGATACACTGCTTATTTTGCTTTCCCAACACCGGGGAGTATTTGATCTTATCAGCTTCCCAGAGACAGCACCAGGCATCTTATTGGCCTCAGCTCTCAAAAAAGATGAAAACACATCCCACTTCTACACCATGTCCCAAATCACCACCTAAGCTCAGCATCTTTGAGTGGCTCAGCCGCTTCACAACAGGAAATATGGTAAGAAGTATTATCAACAGGAAAGAAGATCACAGGCTTTAAAGCATGATTAAACAGGATAACAATTCCTCAAAGATACTAGATTGCATGAATATTCATCAGTGATTACACCCAGTGCAAGCTCAGATTCACATAAATTATAATGAAAAGGCAGCTAGCCAGTGACTGTCTACTTTTTCTTGTGATAGAAAATCAACCATCTTTACATAAAGGAAATTCAAAGATGAGCAAGAGCAGAGAAAATTTAGGGAAAAATGCAGGAAACACATGCAAGATAAAGGTGGAATACACATGGCAATCCTAGCAGATCTGCTGAACATTACTGAGTTTTCAAAATTGAACCAAACCATGACAACCATGACCAACACAAGGTCATTATTCATAAAAATTACTTCTTCAACAATAGTTTTCACTGAGATGATTTATAGAAGACACTTTCCTATGTGCTTTCTTTACTACTACACCCCCAAAAATACTATGTCTTCTTTCAGCTATCTCTCCATACTTCCCTGAATTTTCACAGTTCATTAAACACTGTTGCAACACAAAGTCTTATTTGCAGATCTTTAATTGTCATGCAACTCCAATTTAATCTATTATCTTTCTGAATATAACTTTTATTTTCAGATATTCTAGGGTTCTAAAGTGGAGAGAAAGAAAAGCAAGTGATTAATGACTCCCACAAGCTCATATTACTTAGGCACAATTTAGATTCAGCATTGGAGTCATGAACCCCAGGCTTCTATTCTTGGTTCAAGTAGTTGCTTGTTCTGACTTCAGGAAAGCAAAACCCACCGTTGTCTGTCTTTGAAACAGATATTTCCTTTATCCCTTTATTTATCCCTGGAGGTTTGAAAGGACTTACCATTCAGCATCAAACTTTGTCACAATTATTCATGCTCTACTTTGACTCCCAAAAGCAGCCAACAAACTAGCAGTGAGTAGAGCTGGTTTAGCTCCAGAACCAGCAGGGGGACTGGGCAAGAGCTCAGGGCCACAGGAGATATATGGGTGTGGCTGTGGACCCAGGAACATTTAACAAGCACAGTTGTGAGCTGGTGTAAGTAGATGCTTAGCACAGACTTTAAGGCAGGACAAGAACTGGAGGTGGAGTGACTGAGTTCATCCTAAGCACCTATTGAATAGACTGGAAAGAACATTCATCATCTTGGTTACTTTTTACATTTCACTGTTCAGTGCTTGAATTTTACTCTTCATATAAATTCCAACTATAATACTCTTTTGGTGTCATAGAAACGGTTTTACATTTGCTGATATATTTCAAGAAAGAGTATCAAAGTGCACAGCAAATTCAAGGGAAAAGGGCACAACAGTTCTGACTTGTAAATTTTTATGTTCTACTGGTCTGGAGAAATGAATTGTCTATAATCTTATTTGAAGTGCAATCCACTGGGCTGTTGTTACTGCAGACACTGTGGATTTTACATGGACAAAATACTGTGTCAATACAGTTCCACTCAGAAACAAAGAGAAGTCGTGTAGAAATTAAAATCTATACAGGAATGAATATTGTAATGGCAACATTACTCATTTTCATTGCTCCACTGAGATCCATTGCAAATTCCTACAATCAGCTTACTGCAGCTGATGCCAATAGGTGCTGAGTATGTTGAGACTATTACATGTGCAGTTTTCTGTTTAGAAGTAAAACTAGTTGCCATCTGTAGTGAACGCACAGCTATAATGCATACATTGATTGATTCTGTTTATCTCTTCTAATTCAAATGTACTGCCTGATTTTTTAAGATTGCCATAGCTGCTGGAAGAGGCACTATTTCAACAGGCAGAGATGGTATCACTACATAATTACATTAAAACATCCTTTTACTACCTCACAGCATTTGTTGATTTTATGTCACCATTGCTCAGTTATCATGCAGAGATGTTGCACTGTGATGGATAAACTGCAAAGTAATGCCAGGACATCATTACTGCAGCCTCATCATTTTACTAAATTAATTTCATTTGGTAGTGCCTCTGTTTTTTCTTATCAGATAGCAAAGATAGATTCTTTGTCCCTCTCTTGGTGTGGGAGGGAGTGTCTCCAGGAGATCTGCTCCATCCCCTGATCGTTCACCCTAACAATTGCAATTTATCAGAGAGGCATAAATTTGCAAGCACTACAGGAGACATGATGTTATGCCTGTTCTCTCTTTCTGAATTCAGATACAAAGGGAGATGCAGGCAGAACTGGGTAGGCTGAGAAAGATATAAGCGAGAGGGTGAACCCTTCTCTATATAAGAGTCACAGGCAACACTGGGATCTTACTGAATTCTGTAGGACTTCTGTGCTCAAATACAAATGTCTTCACAACCTCAGGCGTGCTCATTCGAGCACACTGAAATCAGTCTCGACACATTCAAGGCACATTTACTGGGAGGAAGAGGACAAGAAGCAAGTAGCCTGCCCTACACACTGTTAGGTCTCAAGTGGCCTTGTGGCTGAGCAGGTATTCCTCATCTTCCCCTGCTAAATCAGTGCTGAGCTCACTTATGAAGCACTAATATATTCTAAGGAATGCCAGTAATTCACCACAGTGGGTCAAGCTTTGCATTCGTTTAAACTCAAGGCACTGCTGAAATTTTTGTGAGGTTCCAAGGACTTTACAGAGAGAAAAAGTGAATCCAATCCACCTCTTCTAATGGTCTCCTCACATCTCTATTTTCTGTATTTTTATGAGAGCAGTGCACTGTTATTGTATGTGAATATCAGCAACAAATAGCACTGATTTGCAGTATCAGTAAGTTCACAGAAAATGAATATGGACCTTTAATCTTTACTACATCCTACATCTCAAATATAAAATTAGGGTTTCTAAGAAGATGCATTTATTGCTGTAATATGAATTGAATATTTGACACCTCTAATATTTGTATTTTTATAAATTGATATAAATACATTAACATTTAATATTTGATACATAAATGAATATTTGTCTCATGATGAATATTATTTAGACCAAAAAGAACTACTGGAAATACTCTCAGAATAAGGTGTTGCAATCTGAAATCCTGATGGCTACCACTGCTGCAAAAAAGTACTGAAAAGTAAAAAGCATAAGAAAGAAGTAACTGTAAGATGACTTTCAGCTAAGTGTGCTTTAAAAGACAGAAGTACAGCCTAAACCAAAAATTCAGCAGCAGCTTAAAACAACCAAATTTTCAGTCCACTGGCTTAAATGTTACCTTTGCAAATGGTCTCAGAGAGAATTAGTCTCAAACAACCAATCTAAACTAATCTAACCTAATCAAGGAAAGTGGCAAAATTGATACTATCAGACCTCTTTGACACCAAAAGAACAAAGACTCAACTGAACAGACACACTGGGACTTTGACTTCCACAACTACCACTCTTCTGGAGTCAAAGATTCCCAAATCCTGCCAAGATGGAATACTTGCAGCTTGCATCCTAGCGAAGAAAAAATCAGATCTCAACTATATTTTTTTCAAAGTGGTACAGTCTCAAAAGCCAGTGATGAAGACAATACAGAAACACCCAAGCAGTCCCAAAACTATGACCACAGAAGTAGAAAATAAGATGAAAACACTGCCATGTCTCTCTCCCCAGTGAAGCATTGCAGGTGTGGATGGCTTGGAACAAAGTGATGACCTATAGACAGCAGCAAATGAGGATGAATGAAGAAGCAGCTAATTGGAGTACAAATACTTACATTAAGAAGACATCACAATGAGACTGAACAAGAGGAACACCAGTATCCTGATCAAGAGATATACTGGGAGACAATAAGGAGGAATATGTCAATAGAAGGCAGAATTAGAGGATTGCTGCAAGAGAGAATGCAAAGAGGGTTTTTTTCACTCTCAATATTTACAAAAACTCACCCCAAAAACCATCAGCTTGCCAAATTGTGATATCAGCAATGTAGCAGATTGCAAAATATTGATGAGACATGAAGGCACCAAAATTCCAGATCATCTAAATAAATTCTTTCAGAACCTGTATATTGATCAACATGTGGGAATCTGAGCTGAAAATGAAATTATAGAGCTGTTTTGGCTGGAAATTGAATTGAGAAGCATTGCTCTGTCTTGCAAGAGGTTTTCTTTCAGCAGCTCTTCTAAAAGGAGATGCTACAGGTGCAGATGCAGGTGATGGAAATGCAGCTGGAACCGGCAGTAAAGGATACACAGCTCTTACACGAGTGGATAGGAATGTGGGAAACAGCTAAATTAAACCAATCTGAACTGAAGTCCTAAGGGTTAAAATCATGGAGTACAAGAATAACCAATTTCACTCTTAGAAGTTTCAGAGCTGTGGTTTGTATGTCATTAAAATGGCTATTAAGCCCTCCTTCAGAAAGCTCTGCTATGTAGGACTGACACAATCTGATAAAAACAAAGCAGGTTCAATAAAAACAGCCAACAGCAAAACCTGGGGTGTCCTTGAACTTCAGGCTCAACTGCTGTTAACAAAGACAATTGTCTGAAAAAAAGGTGAGAACTTCTAACAGAATTTTTGAACAAAAGCTCTCAAAAAGGAAAATGTATATAAGAAGGCACATATATAGGAAAGTAAAACAAAACCTACAGTGGAGACATCCATATTGGTGTGAAGACATTATCTGTGTCCTGCTAGAGAAACAAAAGACTGACATCAACATTGTGGTCTGGAAAAGTGTTCTTTAATGCTAAACCACACCCAGTCTGTCTTCTTATTCTTTTCAAAGAAGCAAGCTAAAACTATGGGAAAGAGAAGATGATGAAAGCTTTGATAAGGTTTTCATTGTGCCTTTTGATTCTGCTTCATCGCTGGTAATTTCACCACATTTCCTTAAGTCCAGGTGTCAAATCAAATTTAGCTCCCCATTACTACATAACCAGCATCACTTTCATTGAACATGAGTCATAGCATGCCTTGAACAGGCTTTTATTCTTAGATTAAAAACAGAATCAGCAGTCTTGATTCTTTGTTGCCTTACATCAGGTGTTATTATTTGTACAGGAGAGAGGGAAGGCCCAGTGGCTTTACACTCACCATTAACATTCACTCATTGCTGGGGAAACACCTATGAAAGGTAAAGTGCAGCAGAAAATTAGCTCCTACAGCTTCATATTTGCCAAAGTCATTTGGCTCTTGTCAGAAAAAACGTGTATTTCACCCCTAGCAGACTGCACTAGTACCTAACTGTTGAGGAGGCAACCAGACCCTCATGTATATCTTCTTCACTGTCTGTCTGCTCCCTGTAGGAAGAGAGAGAATGACACACACCTATAAATTTAAGCCCAAATAAAAGTATTAATATATTTCTGCTTGCTTGCTTTAATAGCTGAGATTGAGTCTGAGGGCACAGGTGCAACACTGACAGATGTTTCCTCCAACTCCATCCTTTCATTTCTCAACATTTAATACATGTACATGCATCCAGGGTCTGACCTTCCTTGGGAAGTCCTGACTTCATAACATGGCCATTTAACCACAGCCCAAAAGTCTGAAATACAGTTCCCAAATGCCTGTGGTCTGACTGTTTCATTGGCTTGGGGATAAGAAATTTATCTCTCCAGGCAAGGCTGTCTAAGTGTCTCATGGGCAGGGTTCTGTTTAATGTTCTCACTCACCAGCAGCCCCTTGGTGGCCTGACATTAAATTAAGAAACAGCAAGAACAGGACTGAAAACTTGTCCAGTGTGCAATCAATGTCCAGCATTTATGACTGAAAGGAGCCAACCCTGGCAAGTGCTTGTGCAGCCAGGACTAGTAGAGCACTGAGGAGGGGAAAAAGAGGAACAGGAAACCTGTGCAGGCAGAAAAACTGCATGGATGTCCTTGTCCTGGTCATTGGATGGGATAGGAAAGTGAAAGCCTTTTTCACCACCATGTTAAAGATAACAGATTTGCAAAATTCCATTTTAAAAATCCATCTCTGCGTCTGAGTTTCATTTTCAGCATCTCCTCACTAAGTAATGAGACAGATGGACAGCAAATGCTCTGAGTAAATTGTCTCTGCTGGCACTCACAAAAGTTGGGCATGCAGCTTAAACAGTGATGCCCTTCCCCAGCTTCTCCTCCAGTAATGCTGTAGCTTCTGGGCTGCTCATCCAAGTTCCCAACATATTAAACAGTCCTCTTAAACAATATTATGATACAGAGATTGCATTCCACAATTTCTAATGCCATCTCTAGACTGTCAAGAAACCCATCTCTAGAAGTAAATTCATATTACTTCAACCTCTGTCCATGTTTATGAAAACCACTAATTTCAGCCATTCACCCACCTTATTTTTATAAAAAGCAGTACAATCTCAGCAAAAGGTTAGAGCCCAGAAGAAAAAGAGACAGCACAAAAGACCAGGAAAGAGAAACATGTATTTGCAAATAGAGAATTTTCCTATGAAATCATGACTTTGTCATCAGGCTGATTTCTAATTCAATGTGCAAGGCCTTGGGACTCCCATTATTAACATAAGATCACATTGGACAATTCACAGTCATAGTTTGCTATACAGACCTTTGTATCATAATTCCATAAACTTCAAAACCTTCTTCACAGTTTATTGAACCAAAAGGTTTGCTTAACTTTTTCTAAATAAAAATAAATTAAATAATCAAATCCATTAAAGGAATTCAATTTTTCTGTTTGATAGCTGTGGGTACACAAGCTTGACCATCTAGCAATCATAGTGTGAAAAGCAACCTAAATCCCTCTCTGTCTCCTCCAGGGCTCAGACATACCCTATCAGTCAGCTGAAGGCTTTCCAGATATTCACTGCTCAGTACCACATTCACAGTTCACACAAGAATAAGCCCCAAATCCTGTCCCAGAGGTAAGCAGACACTTGGTTCAAGATGTTTTGTTCTGTCTGTCAAGAGAAAACCTCTTTAGCTGAAAGATAATGGTTCATGTGATACCTGGAAATGCTCATGTGCTGACACAGAATGGTACACAGCAGATTATTTTTTAAAAAATTACTCTAGGAGAGAAAAAAAATTGTGTGTTGTACACCATTCCCACCCTCTACATTTTTTAAAAGGAAAATAATTCTCTAGGGAGTGTTTCAGCTTTCCATCAAAACATGGAGTACAGATATTCATGGGAAAAGGCAGGTATTCCAGACACCTCGCTCATGGCTTCACATCCGGAGAGGGAATGCACACTACTCTATCTAAGATTCAGAGCACTTCCCTCACCTCTCTCTCCTTACCTTTTCATTGAAGGTAACATCTGCCTTCCAGACAAATCACCAATATCTTCCACAATGTTTTAATCTAGTGTAGTCTGTTCATAAATCCTTTTACCCCAGTGCTGCCAGATAAAGACTTTCTTGCTGTTCCCAGTAACATCAGGGCTTGCATTTTTTCTCCTGAGCATGACTATTTGGTTATCTGGTGGGAGACAATGTCCCAAGGCTGCAGAAAACTTGCTTGCAAAGCAGAGAAATCAATGACTTCTCTGAAGTTAAATCCCACACCCAGAGTCCCTGTGGATGCCCTTCCTATGAGCTTCATTCAACATGTGTGCCCAAGATGAGCAAAGACAGGACAAACATAGTTCAGTCATCTAATCTGTGACCTTTGACTGTGATAGCAGTGGTAATAATAAAATGTCCACAACCACACTACTGAAGATTAAAAAAAAAAAAAAAAAGTTTGAATTAATCCCTCATTACTGGGGAAGGAAGGAAGCTTTCCCTGCATGACTGATGAGCACTATTCCTCTTTTTGTGATTATTGCTTACAGGGATAGGTACAAAGGGAAACAACACACCAGCAGAAAAGCTGTCCCCAGGTTTTGGCTGCATTTGTTTGAATTACTGGAGACAAATCACTGAGAAGGTTTAATCCTGTGGCACCAGCTTCAGTGTAGGTGGAAGAAAGGAGAACTTTGGCATGTATGCAGTTTAAAGAGTGGGAGCACACTGTGGATTCCCCCTTGATGACTTCAAGGAGGAAAAAAATACCCTTTGGGTTTGTCTACTTTCTGAAATCCATTCTGTGAACCCAGCAGCAGAATCCAACTTTCATAATGCAAAAGAAACTTGCAAAGCATGACTTCTACCAAAAAAAAACTGTATACAAGACCAGCATAACTGTGTGATGTCATTTATAAGGCTGATATTACTTCACTTGTTTTGCTTCATTTCATTCAACAAGTTTTTGTGTCTGTGGAAGAAAACCAGGCAGCTATTTTTTAACCACAGAGATGATCTCTGATAATGTTTTTTTCATTTATTTGTGAGGGTGGGATTCAGACGTGATGGCGAACATCCAGTCTCTCTTTTCCTTATGTGCTGTTTTTAGGCTGGGTAGAATTAATTGTTTTTATGGTGGCTAGAGGAGCAGTGCTTTGGATTTGTGCTGAACACAGGGCTAATAATACAGAGATGTTTTTGTTATTGCTGAGCAGGGCTTGCACAGAGCCAAGGCCTTTTCTACATTTTGTGCTGCCAGACTGGGAAGGAAATTGTGTGTGCAGGGAAGGTTGGGAGGAGACACAGCCAGGACAGGTAACCCCAGCTGACCAAAGGGACCATAGGACATCCTGTCCAATACATAAAGTAGGAAGAAGGAGAAAAGGGGACATTTGGAGTGGATGTTCTGTCTTCCCAAGTCAGTGTTATGCATGATAGAGCCCTGCTCTCTTGGAGGTAGCAGAACACCTGCCTGCCCAAGGGAAGGTGAATTAATTCCTTGTTTTGCTTTGCTTCTGTGTGCAGCTTTTACTTTCCCTAATAAACTCCTTTATCTCAATCCATAAGTTTTCCAGCCTTTATGCTTCCAATTCTCTCTCTGATCCTGCTGGTTGGACAGTGAGCATCTGTCTGGTGCTTGGTTCCCAGCTGGGGTAAAACCACACCACCCTAAAACAAGTCTTGTGACCCACAAATGCTATGTGAAAATCACATAGAAAAAAATTGTTTTTCATTTCTGCAATACTTTTCTCTGGAAAAAAGAAAAATCAACAACCCAAAGAAACCAACAGACCAAAACCAGATCAAACAAACTCACTAGGTTCAATTTAGGTTCAAGTAGAATGCTGTCTGTCCCAACCCCACTACACAGGCTGCAGAGTTTTACTCAGACCCAAAAAGGGCAAACCAAAACTAATTTTCCTTAAACATTTGGATGAAAAATGCAGCCCTATAAGAAATGTTTCAAGAATAGTGCAACTGTATGTGCAGCAGGGCACTCAGGCAGTGATGCCAGCTGGACTCTCCATGATATACACCCCCAGAGGGTTACAGCTTCACTTTTCCTCTAGCAGCTTGTTGCTGTGTCTTTTCTAATTTCTTTTTTTCCTCAGAACATCAAGAGACTAATCTCCAAAGCCATGACAAGTCCTGAATGTAAGCAACACTTCCAGTCAAGAAGAAATCACCCTAGCAGCTTAGCTCCCATGCAGCTCCTATACACACACACCACTATAAAAACCAGCCACCATGGAGTCCAAATGTTTTCCACATTTTTCTACTGAAGAGCTGTATTGGCTTTGTGTGACAAATTTTTTGCAGTGGAAGACTGTGGGGGTGTCTTCTATGAGAAGCTGTCAGAAGCTTCTCCCATGCCCAAGAGAGCCACTGCTAGCCAGCTCCAAGAGGGACCCATTAGAGATGGTGGAGAGTATGTTTAAGAAGGGGGAAAAACAGCAACAGCAGCCAGAAGAAGCAGTGAAAAGGTGTAAGACAAACACTCTGCAGACACCATGGTCAGTGCAGGAGGGGCAGGAGGTGCTCCAGGCATTGGAGCCAAGATCCCCCTCACCCCATGGTGAGGCAGCTGTGCCCCTGCAGCCCATGGAGGACCATGGTGGAGCAGGGATCCACCTGCAGCCTCCGGAGGATCCCATGCCCAAAGGAGGCTGTGACTGGGGAAACCCACGCTGGAGAAGGCTCCTGGCAGGACCTGTGGCCCATGGAGAGAGGAGTCCAAGCTGGAGCAATCTGCTCATGAAGGACTGCACCCTGTGGAAGAGACCCACACTAGGCAGTACATGAAGAAGTGCAGCCCAAGGGGAATAACCACATTGGAGAAGTTTGTTGAGGACTGTCTCCTGTGGGAGGGACTCCACGCTGGAGGAGGGGAAGAGTGTGAAGAATCTTTCCCCTGAGTAGGAAGGAGCAGCAGAGATACTGTGTGATGAACTGACCACAGCTCCAACACCCCATCCCCTTCCCTTCTGGGTGGGAGAAGGTAGAGAAATCAGAAACAAGTTGAGCCCAGGAAGGAGGGATGGGTGGGAAGAAGGTGTTTCAGGTTTTATTTCCCATTATCCTACTCTGCTATCTTTGGTAATATATTGAACTAATTTTCCCAAGTCAAGTCTATTTTGCCCATGACAGCAATTGGTGAGAGGTCTCTCTCTGCCCTTATCTCAACCAAAGAGCCATGCATCATGTGCAGTCTCCCCTGTCCAGCTGACAGCAGAGGGGAGGGATAGACTGGCTTGGTGGGCACCTGGTGTCCATCCCTGGTCCACCCACAAGAACTTCTTCAATTAGTACTCCTCTGCATAAATCATGTGCATCTGTTCTGAGGCTTGCATTTTAGTCTATTGCTGTAGAACTGGTTCTGAAACTAAATTAAAGTTGCTGAAGTACATTATTTGCATTCACATGTATACTAACACAGAAGGAATCCTAAAATCTTATTAATGACAAGCTATTAGGAGCTACATTACTTAAGATACCTAAAATGCTAGAATGCTTTTCATTAAAGCCAGAATGACCTTAACTGAAAGATCAAAGTTATTATAGCATATGTTTGGGTTTCCTTTCCAGAAAGTTGAGTATTTAAAAGTACTGAAACAGAATATTGAAGCAATATTAGTAACACAGTGATTAGAATATTAGCAATAATAGCAGCACTTGCAGTAGAACAGGAACCAAAGCTATTTACAGAGTGCTAAAATCTCACACCCAGAGACAGCACAAATGAGGGAAGATGACTAACCCTTAGCTGGGAATTCAATTGCCAGTTATTCAGTTTCACAATCTCATTTTGGAGGACAAAGTGCCTGAAAAAGCATTAGCTATCCTTACAGGTGTTATCTTTGTAGAAAGATACCATCTCCTGTTCACTTCTGCAGGATGTAATATGCTAAATCACTTGCAAATCAAAACAGCACAGGGATAAGCATCTATTTCTTACAAAAGACACAGAGAATCATTTGCACAAACCTGAACCTGGATATTTTTCATCGGCAGATCCTAATAAGCAAAGCACATTTTGGATTTCATTCATAGTATCAACAGAACATTACAGGCAGAAGAAAAAAAAAAACCATATGCCCTGTAACTTTTCTTCCCCGTGGATAATGTTTTACAAAATTCTTTTTCAGACACCATTTAGGAGCTTCCTTTTTGCCACATGGTGCATAGTGTAAACTGATGCTCCATCTTTTCACAAGAACATAAACAAACAAATACAAAAGGAGTAAACAGCAGCTGCAGGCACCCATACACCATTTCACTGAAGTGTGATGCCTGAATCCCATTTAAAGGCCTGAACTGTGGGAGTCCACAAACTCCTCTTACTGATAGGCAGAGAGGGAGAACTTTTTTATGAGGTCTTGATTCAAAGAGAGAAACATTGTTTGCCCTGAGATTTTACAACAAACATAATTAGTTCGATCTCCCTTTAGAGCAGTACAAGTTAAAAAAGAAACCCAGTGTTATCCATTCTCAGGTCTGGAAGGGACTTTAAAGATTTTCTAGTTCAAATCCCTCTTCCATGGGCAGGGATGCCACCCATTAGACCAAGTTGCTCAGAGCCCCATCCAGTGCCAGGAATGAGGCAGCCACAGCTTCTCTGGACAATCTGTGCCAGTGTCCCCTCCCCCACTACTCTTAAACTGAAGAATTTCTTCCAATCTCTAATCTAAACATATCCCCTTTCAATTTGGTGCCTTTCTCTTTGTCCTTGTTCTACATGTCCTTGTCAGAAATCCCTTTCCATCTCTCTTGTAGCCCCTTAAGGCTCTCTAAGGTCCCCCCAAACTCTTCTCCAAGCTGCAGAACTCCAGCTCTCCCAGCCTGTCTTCATAGGAGAGCTGCTCCAGCCCTCTGACCACCTCTGTGGACTCCTCTGGACACACTCTAACATGTTCATGTCCTTATATTCATGGCTCCAGAGCTGGAGGCAGCACTATAGATGCCCATCAGAGAGTTAGGATAGTAAACTACAGATTGAATCAGCTTTAATACAGAAATACAACCTGTATGTATTATTGTTGAGTAATCCAAATTCATTAAGACAGGTACTTCAATGCATGTGAACACTTCTTACTTAAAACACCAGTGCTGCATGTAAAAGATTCCATTCCTTTATTCTTTTTATTCTCTGGATGATACTGTTCAGACAAAAATATTCTTTTTCCTTCTTTACAGTCTCTCATAAGGAAAATCAGAGCTGGAAAAGGCTATAAAAGAAAACCAAACCTAATATCTGTTGCAAGGTCTGGATCATAGCAGCAATTAGTTGAATGGAGCTGCCTTTCAGCCTACCCTACAGCTACCAATTTAAACAACAGACTATTTAAAATGTTGCTTACCTTATAAATGCACTGTAATTACTCATTCTAAGGAAGATGCAATCTGGCATAAATACCAGGTACACGAGCAAAATCATGTATGAATTGTGCTACTAATATTATTCATCATTCCTAATCCTGTTACATGCTATTGATGGTTATCACCATCAATTTACTTATCTAGCTAAAACATCTTGTAGGAATTAATATGTAAACCTGTAAAAGTAAGCTTCAAAATGCTATATAAACTAAAATGGGGAGGAAATCACTGAGATATTTTTATTTTTAAGAAGGAAGAAACTGTGGTTTTGAAAAGGTCAAAAATAGTCTTATGAGAAGTGACTGCAAAACTGCTGTCATGTGGTATTACCATATTATTTATTCAGTGACTCCAGAGCAGATGTGCTTCATTTGCAAAGGAGAAAATCACTTTCTGTCCCTAGCTCAGGCCTCTGAGACTCCACCTCATCAATAAATGTTCTGCTGGCTGCCTCAGGTCTTCAGTGCAACAGCAGAGCAAATCCCACAACCTTCCGTTTCTGCCTCAGCGATACCCAGGTCCCACTATTATTTTCAGTGGGAATTTAACACTAGAAACAATTCTGTCAGTGATGTGCAAAATGGGGCAGGGATGTCCCCGTGCTCTCATTTAGCTGTGTTGGTTCAGCAGGTTAACTGGAGCAAGGAGCAGTGGGAGATGGATTTGCACCACTGAAGTGAGCAGCTGTGATTCAGAACGTATCAAAGCAACAGCTTGCTTGGGTTAGAAGTTATCATTCCCACTGAGTCAACTTTGTTTATAAATCCTCACTGCTCCTTTTTTCTGGATTAGCAATGTGGAATTACACACACTCTCCATAACAATTAGGCATGTTTGCATGGATAACCATCATGAATAAACCATGAAATCACTCACATTTGGAAGAGAAAGAACTTGAACAAATCCCCTCTGCTGAGAAGATGCAGTTGTGAATACAGCATGTAGCTGTGTTCATTTGTCCTGTTTGTATTTCAGTCACATGTGAAATTAATTATGTGAAGCACTATATGTCTATAGCTGATGATATAATAATTACAATGCAAATAAAAAAAAAAAAAGAAAGGATGTTACAGTAATGCTCATGGCTTAAATCAGTAATTTGTTCTATCTAATAGAGCAGGCAAAATAGTATGAAACAGAATTAATGAAAAGTACTGCAAATTACATATTATAAAGACTTGTGCCAATTTTGTAGCAGGTATGGACAAGGAACTGAAACCCAAGAGCACCAAGGCAATAGAGGATATTACATTTATATTTCTGTCTTCTTGGTCCTATGCTGCTCAAAGTGCTGGAATGAGCCTGGTGTAATTAATAGCCACAGACTTGATGGGATACAGTGGCCACCCAGTGCTCTTCTACAAAGGCTTTTTGCAAGAGAAGCTTCTTAAAGCTGGGAGAAAAAATAGCCTTGAGGGCTCTGTAGCATCTGTGGCATTTTTATGTGGCATGAAATATAGAGAGGGTAAAGAATTCCCCCAAGTAATCACTGAAAGATGATCTAATCCTACAGTAAATTATTGTTAATGTTTTTAGAGCATTTCTTTCTTTACCTACAGGAACAGTGCATCTTGAATTCTCTGTGAAGAGCTTATTTTAATTTCATGAACACTTCTTCATAAAATTATAATGACCTAGGATTCAGACTTGAGGAACAATTGGCATTCTTCCCATTGAATAAAAACTAAACTCTTATTGTTAGGGGTACCCAACCTTATTTCTACTGGTGTTAATCTACCAAAAGGGTTAGCAGAGATCTTCATCTCTCTCCACAGACAATTACTATCAACATTTTCTGGAGCTGATCTGCATAGTTCATTCACGATAACAGGCTGAGGCCTTGCACTCCATCCAGGTTGTTTCTTCTTCTTCCAGACAAACAATGAGCATTTTCCACTGCTGTCATTTCTTGCAACAAGTACATTATCCATTTTCACAGCCCATCTCAACCATCTGGGTGCATGGATTCTGCATCCAGATAAAAGTCTCCAACTGAAAAGGCTCACAGCTGTTGTCAGAATTCACCACTTGGGTTTCATTTTGACACAACATATTTTTTTTTTGTTTAGATACCATTTAGCTACCACAGATAGCTGTGTTTTTGCTGATAAAAGGTGATAGAAAATGTCTTGGGAGTAGATCACTACAGGAAAAAAAGTAATAATTGCTGCTGGGCTATGTAAGGACACAGACCTTGCTGACAGAACAAGGTCCAGGAAAGGTAATGAAAGACCTACAAAAACATAAGTCTCCTGTGAAGGACTTCTGCTTTCTCTTATTCTCAAAACTGCTTGACTGGTTCTAACATTCTTTTCTGTTGATAGAAATGTTACATAAATTACAGCTACCACCCTCTAATGTTAGTTTAACACCAAAGGCAATTCATTTGAAGACTACAGGATCATAATAGTCCTCCTTCTCCTTCTTTGGAGAGACATTTTCTGGATGTAGAGGATTAAGTCAAAGTAACCTTAGTGACTTAATGAGAGAGCAGCAATTGCGTTGAAATATCAGCAGAGGTGTTATGGCTCCCAGCTCAACATTTTGGCCTCTTCTGAAGTATGGAAGTGTGTGCATGACCAACGCCACATTCAGAGAGTTTTAAAAGTTTCTACAAACATGCAACATTTTGGCAAACCCTTGGAAGATTTGGGAGAGTGAGCAAAGATAATTTTTACAAGTATTTTTTTTTAAAACCATTTAATCCCCAAACCTGTTGCTATTTTTGCAGAGCATTTTTTTTTTGCACTTTCATGGTTTAAATGCTTTTAATTTACTATCTCCACCATGAAAGTTTTGAACCCACAAAAGTACATGTTTTGGAGAGGGCTTTTTTATCTTAAGTTGTTACATGAAACTCTATGATGAATGAAAGTAGGTTTGTCTGGTTAGGGGGTTATTTTATCCTCCATATTCCTAAGTTTTTGATGTTGACTTTTAATGCCTTCCATATAATTTATTTATCTTACTGTGTTCTAAAATGTTGTGTGATCAGTGGTCATACAGTACTGGACAAAGTACCAAACCTCTGTCCTCTAGCCTTGGAGAATACAGGAAAAATCTTTACTTAAGTTACTGAAACTGAGCTATTAATTCTGAACTTAGTTTATTATTATCCTCACAGAGTGTGTGAGAGAAGCATGGTTCCCTGAAACCTGAGCAGGAGAGGAGAGGAGGAGACTAATGCATGTCTCCCTGTCTTCCTTACGTTTAGGTTTCCAGAATAATTCACAATGGAAGACCAGGCATGAAAATGTGCACTAAAGCCACGTGCAGTGTACTGCCTTCAGAACACACTTGCTGCTATCTCACAGTTTAACACCACTTGAAAACATCTAAGGGAACAAGTACTGCACGATAGCCTGAGCCAAATCTGATTGTCAGCAACAAGGAAACACGAAATGATTTCTCAACACCACTCAGATTGTAACTGTTCCAATAATCATCACAAGAAGAACTGCTTTTTCCTAAGGCAAATTCAGCTTTTGCAGGTAGAAACATGCCTTTCTTTGGATGTCTTTATTTTAATGCACTTGCTGTTAGTTCTTCAAGAGGCAGCCAATGAATATTCCATGCACCTTCAGCCTGCCTGTACTCTGAATTTGCACCTCCTCTTACACATAATTCACCTTGTTTTGTACTCCTACTGTTAGTATAGTTTTCTTGGAATCATAGAGCATCAAGTTTCATCTAGTCCAAGCATTATCCCAGCCCTGCCAGGCCCACCAATAAATAAATCATGTCTATAAGCACCATGTCCCCATGCCTCCTGAACATTTCCAGGGACAGTCACTCCACCACTTCCCTGGGCAGCTTTCAGTGAAGAAATTTTTTTTAATAGCTAATTTAATGGTTGGGAATGTGTTTTCAATGAGTTCTGGTTATGGTAGGTAAGTAAACCTTAGAAGCTCTCTGCCAGATATTTCAACAGGAGAAACAGAAAGATAAACTTTGGCCAAATATATCATGTATTATAAATCCCTCAGAGAAAATGAAGATGAGACTCTGTTCTTTGAGTCCAAACCTTCAATTCATAAGGCCTTTCTTGAGGGATAAATTTCAGCACTGGGTTTATAAGGTTGGTTGTTTTTTTCTTTTTTTCCTAATTATTATTAATAGATGAAATACAAAACTGCCATGAATCATCCTACTCATTGACTTATGTCTGACAGAGAAAAGTAAGGAGTGTGAAATTGTAACAACAGCATAACTTATCTAATTTCTACTTTTGAACTTGGACATTTGTCACTTTTCCATTTTTTTTCTCCTTTTAAAGTCCTTCCAACTCTCAGCATCCATGGTGTTTTGACATCAGATTCCAGTGATACTTTCAGTCATATATCCTTTCACCAGACTTAGGAGAGTGCCTTTCACTTTCCTAAGTGCCCCTTTGGTGGAATGTGCAGAGAAATCTTGAGACAGGCAGAAATTTATCTTCTTCACAAAGTTTAACACTGTGGCCTCTTAAATAATGCATTTCCTAAAGGAAACAGCCTCAATCTTTAAAATCTCTCATCCTGAAAGCCTTTTTGCCTCTACTCACTAGTGACCTTCACATAAACAAAAAGCTGATGAATTTCGAGAGAGGTACAATAGGTTTGTTGTTGCTCTAGGCTGATAACATTTTAGACCTAACAAGTAATTACAGAAAGGGGGAAAATACTTCTTTTTTATTTGTTTTTTATCTAAACAGGAATTGGTATAATCTGGTAAAGAAAGGAGGAGAAGAAAGTAATTTTTTTTTCCTCCTTGGAAGAAGGAATTAAACAGGGCAAAATAAGGTATTCACTGATGAGCAAGAAGAGTTTAACAGCAAAGTAGATTAGCTATTTGAAGGGAGAAATTGCTGAACATAGGGAAGATGCTACAAAAAACACAGGACAGTGGTTTCCAGATGATGAGGTATTTGAGTAAAAGAGACTTAGGCTGGGACTGAGTTGCAAAAGGTGAAGGGAAATAGAAGACAGGGACACAATTCTCTGGAATGATGAACAAGGAGAATAGTGGTCCCTAAAGCAGACTGGAAGGGCAGGATGGAGACAGACACAGTAAGGACACTACTACAGTGGTGGGAAATAACACTACAATTTGTGTAGGATCAAAATCAGGCCCTATAATTTTCTGGGCCTTTCTGCTATCCTTTGCTTCTAAACAAAATGTGCTTATGTATCATTGCCATAACTTTGTTCTGTTATTGCATTGCCTTTAACTCACTACACAAATGCAGATTCTCAGGGGGTATAGAGAGGCACAGAAAGGAAAAGAAGGAAGCAAAAATTGGAAGAAGATCTGGAAGATTGGAAACAGCAAGGCTAGCAATTTTTTTGAGCTGTGTCTCAAGGTACCTGCTAAAAGATGGGCACTGCAAGAGAAACAGACAGCATTTCAATGAAAAAATATTACTGCAGGGATCAGAGACACAAGAAACATGTTGAAAAGCAGTGATACATAGATAAGTTTGATGCAAAGCCAGAAACTAGCATCAAATGTCAGTAGTGGAGAGATTGTAAGTGTGTGAAGAGACAGAACCATGGCAGGTGCAATTTAGGCATAATAAAACTGAAATGAGTAAGACTAGCATAAACCAGGAAAACCCAGAGGTGATTCACTGCTGTTGACAGTTAGCAAGGAGAGAGAAGAGATCCTTTTGCTGGGCATTAGGGGATAATACAAGGGGTTGAGGGGGTATTCTGTCCAGCAAATGCAAGATCAATGACAAAGGGCTTTGTCCATTGAGGGTAAAACAGTCTGTAGTCATTCAGCTGAAGAAAAACATTACTTTCTCTTTTCTTCTCCTACCACAGACTCTTTATTGGTTGCACATTGCCTTTATCTTAAAAGGGGCTTTCCTTAGAAGCCCTTCATGTGCAATCTTGGGAGCAAGCTGCTCCCATTGACACATCTCACTCCCTCAATTGCTGTGGCACCTCTAGCCCTTGTTTGAATTGCTATTCCTTTCCCTCACCCTTAGTCCCCCTCCTCAGTCCCTAAATTTTGGTTAGTACCTAAATCCTGTGCTAGGGTTTCAACTGAGTTTAGCAGGTGATAACAGTAAAAACTCATCTTTTAGACAGCCATTGTTTCCTCACAAGATGTATGTGCCAAGTTTATCAGCTGTGATTGACAAGTGCTCCTGCCAGCTCTGTTGGCAAAACAGCAAGAAAACTCAGAAGAAACTATGAAATTACTTTGGAAAAGGTATTCAGGAGCACCTTACACATTCAGACACTCAGAAGGGAATGATCACCTAGGGATAGCCCCACAACTTCTCTTCCTGACTGATCATTGGAGAAAGTTTTTCTTTTTTCTCTTCTTTCATTTCTTTCTATTTTTTCCCCTTTTCCATTAAAGGCGATATATTCCAACAAACTATGGATCAAAAAAAAAAATGTTTTTTTACCTTTTATCATCATCCTGTATGAAACTATATCCTGATGGGAGACAATCCATGCATTCATGATTTATTAGCCTGTCAAGAAATCTTTAAAACATTTTTTCTGTATTAGATATATAACTTCCCCTGAAAACAGAAGACAGCAAACATTCTCACTTACCTTAATTCTGTTAAAATTAATTACATAGCAACAAGCTACAGGTTACAATTAAATCCAAGCTCGTCTTTAGGTTGAGAAGTATTACATTTTTGGTGTGAAAAATAATGAAAAAAATATTCATTTAACCATACAAACTTTTGTGGAATTTGACCTCTTTAGAAAATCACATCAGCATTTAAATCTACCTGTGAAATTCTCAGGATCAAGTCACCTGTTTTGGTCAGACAGCTAAGAGTGATTAGAGCTTCACAGATTCCCTGGTAACCAGCTTCTAACTTTTAAAAACTTGGTAATTATCTAAAACAGTCCCTGACACTTAAATTCCTTGCTGATTTACCTTGTATTATAGAGACATAGCAAGGTTATTATGGATGTACTGTATAAATATTTGTAAATTACTATTCAGTAAATATCCCCCTAAGATGCATTATGGACTCTTACTAATATTGACAGTTTTTGGTGAATCCCTGGCAGCAGTTCAGGTTTTTCAGAGTCACATCTACACTTCTATGCTCATGCTCAGTCTTCTTCTTCCTACCCAAGTGTACACCTGGGATGATCCCATGCTCCTGGGTCCTTTTTGAGGTTTATGATTCAGTCAGCTGTTCAGCTGTGTGTATCTAACCTCAGGTGAGCTGAACTGGTTTCTCATAGAATCACAGCACAGCTTGGATTGGAGACTCCCTTAAAGAGCATCTGTTTCCAAACCCCCTGCCATGGGCAGGGACATCTTCCACTAGACCAGGTTGCTCAGAGCCCTGTCCAAACTTTCTTGAACACTTCCCAGAATGTGGGCAGCCACAGCTTCTCTGAACAGCCTGTGAGAGTGCCTCACTACCCTCTGAGTAAGGAATTTCTTCCTAAAATCTAATCTAAATCTCTTCTGTTTTAATTTAAAACCATTCCTCCTTGTTCTCATTTATCTAGATTTACTGTCTGAGAGGGACCAAGCTCAAATAAAGACCTTGTGCATCAGCCTAAAAAACTCAATATGAGTTCTTTCTTTCTCCCTCTCTCTGTTTGTTTTTTTTTAATGTCCTTGCAGCACCTGCCTACACTGTGAAAGCTGCACAGAGCTCAGAAAAGAACCAGACCCAAGTATGCAGCCCTTAACTTTTTCTCTCATAATTTTAAAGCAATTAAAATAAAATACAGAAATTAAACAGCATTTAAGTAATGGGCCAATCTACCAGCTGGGCAAGAGAGAAACATGCTGCAAACAACTCAGTACAATTGCTCACTGCTTATTTTTTGTATATTAATTAAGTAATTTAGAAGCAAGAACCAAGACAAAAACAAAGGAAAACAAATTGGATGATCTCACAGCCCCACAAGCTCTTGCTCTTGCCTCGTCTCCAGGGCATCTTGGCTGACCCTTCACAACAGCTTGTTCCTCCTCCCCACATTTTTATGTATTCCTTCTGTTACATGCAAAAGAAAAGGAGACAAATAGATGCCTGACCAGCATTAAAAATCCCATCTTTCCTGCTTGGAAGGACAGGATTAATTTTACCAGATGGAAATGTCTGTAAGAAAGAGACCTACATCTCAGCTAGTCACCTAAGCTTTTTCTGGCCAAGGGAGAGAAACTGGCACTTTCAGGACACAATTAATCTCATCCCCACGTAGATATTTAAACTAGGTCATATGAATCATGCCTTAGAAGAGACAATTCCTCTCTACTGACACTAAAGGGAGTCTGAAATCACTAGATATAGATGTTTACATTGGTTATGTCTGAAGTTAAGTGAGCTGGATGCCACCTGAGCTCTCCTTTAGAGGAACAATGCCTTATATTCATCTTTTGGTTACATACGTGGCTAGAAACAAGCATGTGGCCTTTGTGCCACTGTTTCTAATAGCCCAAGCACTGCAAGAGATATTTGAATGTATCATGTGATTCACTAAAAAAGCAGGTTTTCATAAGAAATTAATAGAGCACACAGCATAGAATGTATAAAAGTGCTAATCAGCACTCCCAATACCTTCTCAGCAAGAATTCAGGTTCTTGGCTTCACAAATCATATGGTAAAAATGAAACAATCTTTCAAAGGCTCAACATTTCCCTTTTCTAGAATTATGCAGTATGATTTACTTCCTTATAAAATCATGTTTCATATACTGTCCAGTCAGGCAGTTGCTGGCTGATATCATAATAATCTAAGGATACTAAGGAGATCAAAGGTATTGAGTACCCAGAAGCACATTTCCTGCTTTCTAGCCACTAGAGATGGTGGAATACAAGAAACCATCCCTTTCATATCATCTTTGTATCTCTCACAATTTATTCACCCTCCATCTAAACTGAGAGATCCCTGTTTTTTGAGAAGTCTGACCCTTCAATACTTCCTGTCTTTTTTTTAGTATTTAACTAGAGATAGATTTCTAAATAGGAACTTAAACAAGGTTTAAAGAGATTCATTTCTAGGAATTTCTACTGTGCTAGTCATGGCTAATTAGCCAAGCACTTAGCATGGAGCTGCTGGTAAAATAGATATCAACTTATGAAGAACAGAAATACACATAATGCCAAATCAATGGAAAACAGATACTTTCAAGGTAAATATAATCCTATCTTTTTTTCATATAAGATTATAAATTTGACTGGCACTGGTTAAAATATTGGTATAATATGCTTAGGCTTCTGTAAATCATTTAACCCAGCACATCATGGCATTTTATTAATAAAAAAAATAAAATGGTACACATTAAATGGATTAAAAAGTATCTAATTGAAAGGATTTAACTAGAAATGGGAGAGTTGATCACCTGTGTTTGGTGGGATCCTCAGGGACTGATCCTGGCCCTATGCTTTTCAAATGCTGACCAGGCTGGGAAAAAACTCAGTCACTTACTACTGTCCAGTTTTAGCAGTGACAGAAAGGAGGTACTGTGTTAAATGGTACTGAAGACAGGTCACTGATACAGGTCAATGCAATTTTTAACACAGACAGCAATAAAGCCCTTACTCTGGGAACAAAGCAACTCTTCCTTACAGCACTTTCCAGCGAGGTCTGGTGCAGAGCAGATGGCAATGCTGCCAGCTGTGGGGCAGCTGAAGGAGCCAGCATCCCCTGGACATGCACATGGTAACTTCTGTGGGGCCAGGACATTTATTACTTGTGCACAGGGCTGCAGTGCTCTGAGGCTCCATCAGCTGCAGCAGGCACAGCTCAGCATTCCTGCTGTGAAGCAGGGAGAGCTCAGAGCCTGGTCATGGGACAGATGAGAGCTCTGACAATCCTGCCTTGCAGTAAGAGATGCCAGGAGCTCAGTGTCTTTACTTAATCAAAGAGATGATTAGATGGTGTCTTCACTGTGGCCCAGAGCCACTGGCAGGCACAGCCCTCTGCAGTGAGCCCCTCAGACAGAAACTGGAAGACACTCAAAGCTGGAATCTGAGACTAGATTAATTCAGATTAGAAATATGGCATGTGCCTCCAAAAGACTCATTAACCCCTGGAATCATACATGTGTAAAAGTGTGAGAGGTTCTGATCATCAGAAATTATTCAACAGAAACAGGATGCCTTTCCAAAAGGATGGGCAGGTGTCAAGAGATGGATCCTTCCTCCAACAGTGTATGTTAGGTATACAGTGTGCTCTGACAAACTAGAGTGGCTGTGATTGCTCTGCCCAACTTGAAAACTTGGCCATTGATGTTGTTTGCAAATGAAAACTGAAGTTTTGGAAACAAATCTGAGCAGGCTGAAAATCCTGTCCAAAATATCTGCAAATACATGTGATGTATCTACAATATTTCTCATCTGTCCTGTAACTCAGATAAAAATGCTTTTCTGAATTTTACTCCTCCAGTTAATCTTCCTTTTCAAAAGTTTTCATGAACCTCTGTGCTATCAAAGGCAGGAAAAGCCTTTCTAACTACTTCTCTGCAGTTTGAAATTTGAGAAGTTTGCTTCTTTGGTGAGCATGAGACATAAAAAAAAAAAAAATTGCTTTATGAGATTCAGATTTTGGGTTACTTGTCTTACTGGAAAAAGTCTGGAAGCTACTCAGTTATCAGGAGAATTTGCACTATTTCAAACACTTAGATCTGTCTGGAGTAGCAAAGGGAAAAATCAGCCACTTCTTCCTCCTCATCTGAGAAAACAGTGATGGCCATGCCTTTAAAAATAAGAATTTTTCATTTTGTAACTTCTGTATTAGCCATTAATCTGCAGCTGTCACATTATTTTGACATGTAAACACAGGTGGAATGCAGACTATCTGTGCTGAATGTGTTCCAGAGTTAATTTCTTTTGTGTGAATCCGTAAGAGGAAAAAAAAAAAAAATCAATTCTCCTTTTGAAATCTTCTTTTGGCTCTTCACTTGCAGAAGACACTTTCTGTGTCTCTCCAACTGTGTATAAGGATATGACAGAAGGAAAGGAATGGATGCTTCCCCTTCTGAAAACAGATCCAAGCATTTCATGCATTCATCCCATACCAAAAACATGAGACCAAAACATCTCAGTGTGACAAAAATGTACATATACAGACAGCAGCAGCAGCATTAAGAGAGGACACACCTATGAAGGCCACCCTGGAAAACACAACCTGCCACTCAACCACACACTTTCTTTATTCCAACCTAGTGCCAACAAATGGGACAGGGAAAACAGATAAAGTTGGAAGTGAATTTAGGTAGAAGACAACCAGGAGAGATCTCTGGGCAGCCTTTAATTTTGGCAAGCTTCTGTCAACTCCATCCATCCATCCATCCATCCATCCATCCATCCATCCATCCATCCATCCATCCATTCATCCATGTGTCAAATCCGTCACTGATTAATGATCTCTGCACTTCCCCCATCCAGGTAATAGGAGCCAGAGAGTTTCCCAAAACAAAACAAAACAGCCCTCATACTTTTGCCTGGAATCACTACATTTTGTGGGCAGCATTGCATTCAGAATTGCTGTTCTAATTTCTGTGTAATCTCATATAAATCACACAAACACTGGCATCTTAAGCACATAGGGCAAACCTATCAGCAGTGATTCAATGGTAGAGGATTTAACTCTTCATCATTTTTATGTAAACATAAAATTGTCACATATACACATGATATTATATTCTAGTTCCTTGCACATATTTAAAATCCAATAAATTTAAATACATTTGCAGTCCTAGATCTTTTCTAATTCTCCTCTTTAAAAAAAAAGGCCAATTATATATCTCTGATAGGAACAGCTCATTAGATAATCTCTAATGAGTCCACATGAAAATGGGAGACACAAAATAGAACTGCAATATTTTTCTCAGTAATATCTATCCAGAAGTGTCTGAATTAATAAATCAGTGCCTGGCTACTTCTACACTTTCCAGCCACTATTTTTGTGACTAACTCTTCTATGTTTAGATGAGTGCCCCTTAACCCCACAGCAAAATATTCATATTTGCTTAGAGTTCATAAAGAATTCTTAGTAGCAGAATTAATTCCTTACACTGTGTTGTCATTTTAGCATCTCTGTACCTATTCACACATTTGTAATGGCCTTTAAGGGAATATTATTTTAGTCTATGGGTTAAATATAGTCCCAGTCTTATCGTATCTAGAAAACCAGAGCTGCTGCTGTGTTATTAATCTAGCCTAATTACCTCTTTCATTCATAACTTGTTGTGGTCATCTACTGTAAATCAGCACTTGAAGCTGAGAGGAGTGACAAAGTACATGCTTAGGTATTACAAATGCTTACAAACCTTCCCAAGTTTGACTATAAAAGTAGAAAAATTAATCTTCAAGATTCAAACAATGTACTTCTTACTTAAGAGAGAACTATTGTTTGAACAGTATGAGACTGGATTCAGATTTCCTGATGAATTCCTGCTGATGTCACTGGTGTGACTGCAAAAACTGGGCCATGAATTAGAACTTTACCTTTCTATGAATCATAAGCACAGGTAGTACTGCAAGCTACCAAAAGAAAGAAATGCTGTGTTGTTATGACATAACTTTGACAGACCTTTCTCTGTAGAAGTTGGTCCAAGAAATCACTAAATCCTTTTTTTTTTTTTGCAATGAGATATGACTTCCCTAAAATTCCATCTTTATCTAGCAAGAGGATGACAACAATACAAACAGCTCTGCTGACTGTAGCTCTTGAGGCTAGATCCCACAGGTGTTGCACAAATCCCTTAAAAAGTTCAAGGTCTTGCTTTAGGCAAATATTAGGCAAATATTTTATGAGCAGATGAAAAGATATATTACAGAAATGCAACTAGATAGTCACAACCTACACAGTATTACCCTTTTCCTTATCCTCAAACCTCTCAGGGTGGAAATTCCACACCAGCTTTGTTTGCTTTCTAGTACTAACCCACATTTTGCCCTGGTATCCTAAGGTAGCAGAGGAACTGTACTTTGACCTGCCACTTGCAGTTATGTCTCTGCAGTTATGTGTAAAGTAAGTCAGACTGTCAGACATAATCAGAACTACAAAAAGGAGTAAACTCAAATAAAAGTTGCTCATGAGTCAATTGTTAATTACATTAGGAAAAGTGAGAAACCAATCTTTCCTGCTTTCTCCTTTAAAAGTGCTACATCAAAGCCATTTCTGTGGCTTTTGAACTGTTCCTCACTTCATGGAGAAGTGCTAGATGATGGTGCATGATTGAACATTTAAAGGAGGAAAATATGCATAAGAAACCAAGGATCATGTTTGCAAGTCTGTGAGAGCTTGAAGTCCTTTTTCACTTCAGCCCCCCTTTGCAAAGAACACCATAAGAGCACAGCAGGACACATTTTTGGCAATACACGCCCAAGTCTGAAAGAGGCATAAGCTCTTTTCCTTTGGAAGACCAAAACAAATCTTGATACAGATGGCAAAATATGGGATATATACAACTTAATTATACTATTATATCATTAATATAGATTGGCAGAGAGGAGGAATTACAGCTGTGTGCAAAAATGTAGACAGAAGTCAGAAGTTCAGTTGCCATTTGTGATGTTTTATAGCTTTGGACAGTGAAGCATTTTGCTACTTGTTATTCTGATTCCTCTGCCTTTACTGTTAGTCCTTAACTTAGGTTGAAATTGGAAGTTTCTATTAAAATAATTATTTATATTTTTGCAATGCAGGTGGAAAAAGAGAATGAACACAGAAAGATAAAGTGATTAAAGGATTCCAGCTCCCAACACCCTCCATGAGCCCATACTCCATTCCTACCACACCAGGTCCTCTCCATCATCTGAGATCCTCAAAAAGTGACAATGCATAGGTCAACACTTCAGTCATAAATCACATCATGGTTTGACACAGGCATAATGTTTTAGCTCCATAGTTTTAGAAAACATAGGTAGCCCACAGTTAGCAGCCATAAGGAAAAAAGCTCTTAGTTAACCCAGTGTTCAGGCAGGAGCTCAGTTCTGTGAGGTGCCAAGTGTGCCTTAAACTCCTGCTGAAGTAACTCTGAACCTCCTGGGAAGCCTTTGGCACTTCAAAGAGTCTGGATCTGAATTCACAACACTCTTTACATGAAGCTCTGAGGACCCCAAAGCCAGTGCTGGCTGCTGCTGAGGAGATGTTTCAAGGTGAGAGAGCCCAACACTCAGATCTAGCTCTGTGCTAAAGTACAAATGGAAGACTTCAGCTCTGCTACCCAAATTCCCAGAAGCACCAGCTGTGCCTCCAGTAAGACCCTCAAACTGTCAGCCAAAAATAGCAGCCCAGATTCACAGAAAAATCTGTCAGAACTACACAGAGAGTTGATCAAGGCCAGGGGAAGGCAAAACGCCTCCTAACTTTTAAGAAAAGCCAGACACAATCCATAAAAGTTTTTAAAGCTTAGGTCAGACTATGGGACCTAAATATTTGCAGTGTTAGCCATAGTTTTACAAGAAATATTGCTAATAGTGAGGGAATTTAAAATACTTGCCTAAACCAAGAAGAGAAAGGTTTTAATGGCAACCTCTAAAAATTTCTTGCATATGAATGAAGTATTTTCAGTGGACACAATTAAAACACCAAACACCTGACACCAGGCAGCCCCCTGACATAGTCAGACCAAGATTTACTCATGCTGAAAATACAACAATATATTTAACTACTGCATATAGCAGGAGTTCACTTTTTCAGTCACACTGCACATTTTGACAAGAACACTTCTGATTTTGGAGGCTATGCTTTTAGATTTTAATTCCCTGACTTCTCTGCTCATTTTTGGTTTCTTCCACTGAGGTAAAAAATTGTGCATACATGGGAAGGCAAGGAAGAGATTGATCCAAAATGTAGAATTTTAATAACAATGTATGTGGTAAATAGACAGTAAGCAATAGTTATTTTTCCTTTTTTTTTTTTTTTTTTTTTTTTTTTAATAATTTCAAATGTAGGTCCAGACAAACTCTGATAGACAAAGATATTTATCTCATAACTTCTCAGACATCTTTTTGCCTATTTTACCCAGTGCCCAGGCAGGAAGAAATGAGGCAGGTACATGTTCAAAGTCAGTACTGCTCCTAAGTCTGGTGTAAAAATAGGCTTTGATTAAGAATATGTGGAGCAGACCTCTCTTTCTTTTGATAGGTCTGCACATGCCAGCAAAGTTCATATGGGTAGTCTCATACAGACTGGCAATCAAGAAGTGAGAGTCCTACCTTGAACTTATAAAATCTGCTTTCTCTAAAGCCATAATGTACAGCTGCCATCAGAAACAGACCCAATTGCTTTCCTTTTTCTTTTTCCAGGCCAAGCAAATCTATTTCCTGTTACAGCCTGTACTTATAGTTTTATTCTATCTTATGACTTAAAGACTAAAATATTTGAGCACCACTAGGATTTTTCCACCCATAAAGGGGGAAAATGCAAAATGCAAAACAGATGTTTTATAATGTATTTAATTTCTTTTGGCCACCCATTGAGCTGTGGCTTATGTTAGTGCCAACCAAGTTAAAAGCAACAGAGTTCTTCATAAACACTATATAACATATTGTACAATGACCAGGCATAGGGAGCTCCTTTCAGTGAACTCCTATTCATTAAGCAAACTTCAATGTCAGAAAAAGAAAATGGGAATTACTGAAGGTGCAAATGCTGGTGCTGTACTTGAGCAGTTCCTGGGGGGGATTGGCAAAGTTTGTGCTGTTTTACATTATCATAGCCTAATGCAGAGTTTGGAAAGTAGATGATCAAAGTATACATTGAAAGTGGATGAGTTTGCTGAAAGTAAAACATCTGGAGGTAACATCCTCAGAATAATATCATGTAAATAGCAGATACTGTATAATAAACAATAGTTTCAGAAACACTGAACAGCTGAAGAAGTTCCAAGAAATTAAAACTATCTTGTCCAAACAATTGCCAGACTTGTACAAATCTCTCACTTTTTTCTGTGTCTATGAATGGAAACAAAGACATTTCAAAAGTTAAACCCATGAGACTTATAACAGTTGCTGAGGTACTTATTGACAAGGTATCCCTTGGAAATTACAGTAAAAATAGTCCTTGAAATTTCCCCTGTACCTATTCTTACTTAAACTGAGAAATCATATCTCAACAACAACCCCACTTTTACAGAGGATCTTCAGTACAGTACTGCAGGCTGAGGGACAAAATGAGCAACACAGAATGGTTGGTCTCAAATTATTTCTATATTGACAATTTACTGCATATATCACAGGAAATATAAAACAGATAAAATTTACTAACCTGCCAAAAACATTATAGGAAAGCATAAGGAAAGGATAATGTATGTATTTAAGAACACAGAATGGCATTAAAGGTTTTAACTTGTATTTTTTGGCTTGTTATCCACAGATTTAAAGAATTCCTCCTTAGAAGTGGATTATAATTGCAAAAGTTGATTAGAAAGTAATAAAATGTGAAAGCTTAGCAATTTATTACAGCAAACAACAGTACAGACTTTGAGCAAAAACATAGGAGCAGGCTTTTAGAATGTGAACTTTTAATGCAAAATACTTTTTAAACCAAATGACAACCAACATTTTGACCTAACAAATAAATATGAAGTCCATTATTACCAAATCAAGTGCAAATACAGAAAACTCACTTTAATTCAGAGGCATGCTTAAAGCAGTTTGCAAGCAAAAAATCCTTTGCAATTACTTCTACAGGTAAAACTGTTCTAACTATTATTATCCATCATTTGCCAGCACTTTTCTTCCCAGACAGACACACTCATTCGAACTTGAAAAACCCAGAATGCCAGAAGTGCCTCACCAATATGTTGGCTAAGGACTGTAATTCATTTAAATTATGCAACTGGATTCCCACAGCTGGCCCACAGCTTGGCTGAGAGCTCGATTCAATGCCAGTGAACCTGTCTGCTAATATTGTCCTACTTGCAGAGAAGGTAATATATCCAGCAACTTATATTGAAGTTCTGACTCTAATTAACAGAGCAAGCAAATGTTGACATTAGTGACAAACACTGCTTAATAGTTACTGTGAGACCAGTGCAGCCAACTGGCATTTTCCTGTAGCATTTTGCAGTAATAATCCTTTCTTTATTTCTTATGACATTGCTTATAATTTTTTTTTTTTTTTTTTTTAGGCATTTTGGTTTAAGTTAGAAACAAATCTGCACAAAAACCAACCCGGATAGCAGCAGCAAGACTCCCGGCTCTCAGACAAGTAATCAACAAGACAGCATGCAAGCAGCATCCCTGGAAGGATGCATGGGGGACCCGACTATAGGAATTCTTATCCTGTATAAAGCTATGTAACCTTGCACAAACAGCCTTTGGCATCTTGTCTCTGGCCTACCTGGACAGTAGCAAAACATGTTTATCAGACCACACAAGCCCAGAACCTGAGCTGCAAGCAGTTAAAAACTGAAGGTCGCTAAACTGCAAAATTCAAACATGCTTCTATGCTTTAGCCACACAGACAACGATAAAACAAAGCCTCCACAACCACCTGTAATAATATGCCTGTTCAGCCAGCAATTCCAAAGTACTCAGCAACACAAGGTAGACATTTTCTGCAGCTGGTTTTACATGTACATTCCTGCCAAATTGTTGTCTCGTCCCCTCTTACCTTCACATTAGTCCGGAGTGCACAGTAACATGCAAAAAACATTGCAGTAAACAAGGAGCATATGGACCAGTATTCAGCGTCTCTGCTCTGCACAAACGGTACACACACGATCCCGAGCATGTGCTACTAAGGAGCATCCGTTCCCTCTGTCAGTTTGAAAATGCATTGATCTCTCTTTTTCTGACTACAAAAAGATATGTCTTGAAGGCACTGAGTGAAAGCTACATATCTCTTCAGCGACTATATATAGAAATATGCTCAGTAATTTCAATTAGCAGAGAATTCAGCATCTGAAACTTGGACCTCAGTTGCTTTTCCTTCCAGCATTTTAAATTCGGGGGGGAAAAGGAGGGGGAACTCAGCCAGGGGGGAAAGGTGAGGAATTAAAACATACGCAGTGAGTTACTTGTATTTCCCCCTGGCTTTGATGCTTTCCTATTCAGTATTTTACCAACGTTATACACAGAAAAATGAAGAAAGGTTTTTCTCTTCCAAGTCTCAAATTTACAGTAGATTCTGCACTGCTTCTGTCTGCTCTTGTTAAAGAAGCAGCATCCCTTTTAACAAAGACAACGTCATCAATCATGACAGATTCAACATGTTCTACTTACAAATACAGTCTCTGATTAAGGACAATGGCTGGCTGGCTTATTAACGTTTCCTCAAATGCAAGTTCAGTTCCCTGTGCTAATCTATTTTTAAATAAAAAGTCCCACCTACTCCTTCCCTCTCATTTAATAAAAATGCAGCGGACTAGCTCTAAATATCCTGAACTGCATTGTGCTCCTGGCTCAGGCACTGGACACTGCTTTCAAACTGTTCTCTCGCTTGCTTCGGATTAGAAACACAAAGAAAAATTAAAATGAAAGCAGAAAAATACTGGAAGAGGTCTGTGCCCTCACATTTGTAACTACATATTCTGAATTCAAAATGCTCCAATATCTTCCAGAAGGAGGGAACTCAGAACCTAGCCAGAAGGCAAAGCCTTAATTCACAAGCACAAAAATAAAATCAAACCACTTCTCTCACTCCTGTCAACCGCTGGGGTGCTGTGAATTAACTGATTGTTTACTGGGCTGCAGGGACACAAAGTCAAAAGACTCAACTCTGCATACAGCACCGGAAACCACTGATATCAGTACTGAATTATGAAGTAATCTCCGGGAATAAAACCAGAAAAGAGGCTTTTTTTTTTTTTTTTTTCCACTGCAGCAGATACTGTGGGAGGCAAAGAGTGAAAGAAGCTTTACTACCTCCTTCCCTACCAGCACAGAGCAATTTGCGTAGGATAAGCATAACTTAATAGAAATATCTGCAGTGACTTTTGGATTTCTTTAAATGTTTTATGTAAACCCACTTGGAAACCTTCAGAAACACTGAAGTCCTAACCAAATCAGTGGGTATCTTTCTGTGTGCAATGGGGTGAACAAGCTTAAACAGAAGGGTGTGCATTTAAGGAAGAATAAGGGGGAGGAGAGAAGACAGCAGGGTTTTTTCCAACATCTTCCTAAAGAGAAGCTCTCAGAAACTGTCGTCAACTCCAAGAGAACAGCTATTTTTAGCTTGTCATTGTTTGTGCCTTTTTTTAGGAACAAAAAAGGCAGTCGTGTTTAAAGCTAGATATTGCTCTGTAACGTAGCCTAAGACAGCTACTTAATTTGATCCCCAGCTCCATCTGTCATAGAAATTAAGTAATTAGTAATCACAGCCTTCTTTGGCACAAACAATGACTTCCACAACAAAAGAGATCAACCCCGGTTTTAAATCTAATTCCGAGATTTTTGTTAATAATGAAACTGGGGTCTAGATGTCATAGTTCAAAAAGCTGGAGTATCCCAAACTTATGGTGGTTCAGACTTTGGCTACAGCAATATCCATCAAGTAAGCTAAAATATAGTAAAGTGTTGCTCAGCAAAAGCATGGGAGAATTAATTGAGACATTTTTTTTGTCACTCTTCAAGGGAATAGAAAGTGAAAAGAATCATGGTTTATTTTGCAGTACAGTACACTAAAAATTAAAATTAAGTATCTTAGTCATTGAAAAAAATATCACAGATCTTGGGGAATTCTAATCCACAGAAAAATGCAATTCAAACAGCAAAGATGAAAAGATGTACAATCCTGAGAAATAAGGCAAGGTTCAGGCAAGCATCTAGCTGCATATGAAAATCAAATTCAAGCTTTCTTTCTGCCAAAGGAATTGCACAAGGTTTCAGTCAGCAAAGTCTTTGAAACAACTTTCTTTTTTCTCAATCCTAAAAAAGGCAATGATTTTGGGTTTAGGCAAACAAACCCAACATGGGGAAAATCTCACGAAAAGAAAGCAAGGCTGAATAATGATACAATTTCTGAGTGATTACCTGGATATAAAACTTCAGACTCATTTAAAAAAAAAAAAAAAAAAAAAAAAAAACAAGAAGTAATGCAGTTCCAAAGTCTCCACTCAAAAAACACTCCCGTGATTCCTGAGCATCTAAGAGGAAAAATTATCTAGGAAATTACTGACTGACCCCCATGCATATGGTAGGTGCCTCCTGTAGTAACTGTGGGGCATGCGAAAATTTGCAGACAATTGAGATCTCTGTAGCAGCCAACAAGGTATTACTATGCTAGCAGACCAACCCAAAACATTTAACAGGGGCTACTTCAGGTAATCTACATAAGCAGGGCTTGTTCACCCCTGCCAAGATATTTCTTACCACAGCAGCCTAATTGCTAAAGAAAGTATTGTCATCAAGGACATACAGTATTTTATGATGACTTAACAGCTACTCAAAAGCATCACATATTGGTGAGATTTACAGTTAAAGATGCAGAGTCATTAAAAATGAGTGGGAAAAAAGCTCTGCCCGAGTCATCCAGACATGCCAAAAATAGCAGGACGTTTGAAGTACCTAGGGCCTCTTTAAACACGTGACAATAGGGAAAAACCCTAGAGAAGAAGGAAGTTATTCCATTAAAAAAATAGGTTAAGAATAAAACCAGTAGAGAGACAGTAGTCCAAAGGAGTCACACTACAGACCCTCTTTAAAAAGACACACAACTGGTGACCTGAGTATTGTTAGAAAACAAAAACTGGAGTCACTATCTGGAGCCGTGAAATTCCATTGTTACTCTTTGTTCCCATGGCTTCAGAAGGGTGCACTAAGAAGAAAACCCTGGTTGTCTGCAGAGGTTCAAAGAGAGCAGAGGGAACATGCTGCCTTGGAAGACTTTGATCTCAGGAGGGCCTGAGGCCAGTCTGCTTCAGAGCAGCAAGAGGGCACAGCCCTTTGCAGCATCCATCACTGCCCAGGATGCACCAGGAGCTAGAAGCAGGGATGGCAGTGATAGCAGTGATAGCAGTAGTACCAGTAGTGGGAATGCCCTGTGGATGTTGTGTCCTGAAGCTGTGCCCAAGGAGCCCCACAGTGCCATGGCACTACACTAGCACAGGGCTGGCAGAACCACAGAATCACAGAATGCTTTGAGTTGGAAGGGGTCTTAAAGATCATCTAGATCCAACCTCCTGCCAGGGCAGGGATGCCACCCACTGGACCAGGTTGCCCAGAACCCCATCTCACCTAGCCATGAACATTGCCAGGGATGGAGCATCCACCACTTCTCTGGGGTAACACTGGTACCATACTGTGGAATAACATTTTTCTGCCTCAGACACCTAAGCATTTTCAAGTTTGGGCTGTTTGTTTTTTCCAGACATGGTGGCAAGGGTAGTGTTTTAAAAGAGAGTACCAATAAAAACAATAGGTAAAAATGCAGTAAAAAAACCCAACACTCTCCAGGATTTGCATTATGTGCCTCACCTCACTTAAGTAGGACATTTGTGGGTAAATATTATAAGTTGGTTTTAAAAAGACTTACTGCAATGAGATAGATTTTGTGATCACCCTGTGATGATCACAAAGAAAGCAAAGATTAACTATGAAAAAAGAGAAATTAGAGGGGGAAAGGTCTGAAGAAGAGGGTGCATTGCTTTCTGAGTGGATGGAGGGAGAAATGACATTCCTGTCCTCCAAAAGAGGAAAGAGTGGATGTCTAGAGGAAATTTGGCACAATGGAGGAGGCTTCCAAGGCTGTTTGTAGACCATGCAATGTTTATTAGTATCAACAGTGACAATCTGCATCACTGACTTTGAGTAGCCAGGGGTGTAATTCTCCCTCTTTTTGCAGAAGATTTTACTGGCTTGTGCAGCCATGGCACTCTAGCTGCAGTCATGCTCCATCACTTCCTCTCTTTGCACACTTCAGTGATGCAGTCAATATAGCACCCTAGTCCTGCATTGCCTAAATAACTCTGATTTCAGCAAAGGAGCTCTAAATTGAAATGATTTTACTCTTTCCCCTATGACTAAACTGTCATAAAAATGTTATTTTCCACATCTGCAAGAAGTTCCTTACACTGATATCCACATTGAGGGGTGGGATATTGAAGGAATTGTTGATATGGACTGCAGGTCTGGGGTGCTGTAGAGCCTACAGTTTCCAGATGGCAAATATTGACTAGAAACAGTGGATTGAATCTATGGGGCATCTGGAAACAACTGCAGAAAGAAGAATAGGGAAGAAACCTCCACTTGGAAAGAAGTCTTTCTTAGGCTGTCCACTGCAGCAAAGCCTAGTAAAACATAACAGACAGAGGAACTCCATCAGCAGCTTGAACTCAGAATATCTTACAGTTTTCACAAAGAGAAAGAAAAAGGCTGAATATATTATTTACAAACTCTCATCTCCAGTACTGCAAACAGCTCTCTGATATCCTGGCATTCTGATGCATAAGTTGCTGTGTCAAAAATTCTTCCTCACTTCCAGACCAGTAAACACCAAAGACTTTGCCCTGGGCTGATTTAACTTAAGCCACAGATTTCCCCGAAAATTTTCTGTTCCCTTTTTCCTGTACAATCTTCTTAATACATTTGTTTGATTTTTGAGCATGTAATACTGTTCCTCAAAAAGTCCCAGCTCATTGCTTTCTGTCTTATGTGATTGCATTGAGGAAGGTTTTGATCAGATATATAACAAAAACGTATAATTTACTTAAAAAATAATTCCTTCTCAATATTAAAATTTATACATATTTCATAAACCACACTTTGCAGTTAGTATTTTGTAATTTCAGTCATAAAGCCATTTATAATAAGAAAATTTAAAGAATAAATAAATAAAGGTCAAATGATAAATAAAAAATTAGTGAAGAATGGCCTCATCCTGTGAGTCTTTTCTATGACTCTGAATTTTTCAGGACAGGTTTCCTCACTGTTCCTGATGATCCCAAAACAAAATAATGAGAAACAAGGAATAGAAGTTCAGAAAGAAGGAATTGGATTAAGCTTCAAGTTACTCAAAATCTCATTTTTACACTCCTGTACCCATAATCCACGGATCAAGTTTATTTTACACCTCATTCTACACAACTGATTGAGATGACACAACCCCTTTAACGCCTCAATTGAGACACCCAGGCTGCAAAGACTTTTTTGACTCTGAAGATCCCCAGCTGAGTTTCCTGGATTTCACTCAAATTGATTACTAACATGTCTCCACAATATGTGTTTCATTTTGTTACTGTGAGAGAAAACCTGCCTTTCTCCTTGACCTGAATTCCCATGATAACTCCTCCAAAAAGGCATTTCCATTCAGTCATATTAAAGGCCATGGCAATTTGGAACACTAGGAGATTTTCTAGGCTGTTTTTCTTGCTGCAGGAAGAATAACCACACATAGAGGGCTCTTGGCAAATAATTGTCCAACTTAGAAGTCTCTCATGAACAGAATACAGCCTTTGCTTCAGTTGATCCTTTATTCTTAATATGGAAATCACAGAATCATAGAATTGCTAAGGTTAGAAAAGACCTCTAGAATAATCAAGTCCAGCCACCAGTGCAGCACCACCACCATGTCCACCACTAAACCACGTTCTTAGAGTGGAACATCCATGTGCATGTGGAACACTTGGAGGGATGGTGATTCCACCACTTTCCTGGGCAGCCTGTTCCAATGCTTGAAAACCCTCTCAGTGAAGAAATTATCCCTATTATCCAAGCTAAACTGACCCCACCACACTACAATCTCTTTTCAGGTATTGTAAAGAGAGATAAGATCCCTTCTCAGCCTCCTTTTCTCCAGACTAAACAACATCAACTCAACACATGACAAAAACTTAAATTATTGGAACCCTTTAAATGATTAGAAGCCTATGCTTGTTTTCTGCACAAAAAATAAATAATTTACCACAATTGTTTGAAAAACTTGGGGACAAATGAAACCTGGGGGAAATGATGCCTATCTTGTCATGATTGCCATCGCTCCCCAATTATGAATTAACATTTTACTTTTATAATTTATGAACTATAATTTATGAACTAAGCTTATTCATTTAAGCATAAAATCCACATTTCCATGGTAACAGCATGAATGAAGAAGGAATGAACTTCCAAAGTTCAATTGCATTTATTACAGTACTTAAAAATAAACCTCCAGCAATTTCACTGAGGAAATTGCTGTAGCCTTTTTGTAGGGAAAAAAAAAAAAATCTCTCACTGTAAACTTGTATAAGGACAACTGGATTTTTAATTGTACTTGATAAAGGCCCATGTGTGTCAAAACACTTAGTATTTTTTTCTTTGTACTGTGATTTTAATTGATGAAACTATTTAAAGGGAACTTATTGTTAGGTTAAGAATTATGATAAAAAATTTGCAGCACTGGAAACAACCCAATTTTCATGAAAATACATGTGTTGGTTTTTTTTGTTTGTTTTTGAGGGTTTTTTTGGTTTTTAGTTTTTTTTTTTAAATGTAGACAGCATTTTCATTAAACAAGCAAAGTGTTTGAATTTACAATACAGAGCACATGGATAAATATTCAATAGCCATGATCAAACTTTTCCTCTTCATGCCATTGACAACAGTTATTAGCTTAATATATTAACAAATTTCAACTAGAAATCTTATCAGTGAGATAAACACCTTGTTTTAAGAAGATGTTTAAATTTAGCTGGTTCTTGAAAAGTAGTTTGAAGCCTGCATAGCATTTGAAAGCAAAGGATAATTAATTGAGGGAAACCATTTACAAGTCAATTAGTGTAATTTTCTAAGTTTTACTGATTTCGAATGATGAATCAAGATGTTTCTAGAAGCTTTATGAGTTAAAAGCAAACTATTAGGCTCAGTAAAGAAAAGATAGGTTGGAACAGGCCTAATTACTCTAATAATATGCTAAATCTAGCAATCTATTTTTTCTTTAAAAAAAGGAAAATAATATTCTAAATAGGTGTCATATAATGAAGGAGCAAAAAACTTTTTTTTTTGAGAAACCTATCTCTGTGAAAACCAGTAAAATGGTGATGAATGTTACATCTGTATCTCCTCTGGAACCTGTGACTCCTAGCATTTAAAGACACCTGGTCAACCTAGATACTTTTTCTTCTAGTACTATCTAAACTGTAAACACAGTACTCAGACAAAGACTTTTAAAATATATTAGCAGCAACAATAAACTCAGCAAAACCCTTCTCATGACTGAGTGGGACTTTTCCTGTATTACCAATTATTTAATTCCCTACTTCAGTTCCTCTTTTACCCATCAAGTGAAAACTTTTTCAGCTGTATTATTTTCAGCTTTATGTACAGCCTTTCAAGGGAGTCAGTGAGATGAATCCCAAGGTCCTGAGAAAATTGGCAGGTGTTGTTGATAGGCCACTCTGCATCACATTTGAAAAGTCACAGCAGTTAAAGTACCCAGTGACTGGAAAAAGGGAATTATCACACCAATTTTCAAAAAGAATGAAACACAGGACCATAGGAACAACCAGCCAGTCAGCCTCACCTCTGTGTTTGGTGAGATAATAGAAGAGATCTTCCTGGAAGCTATGTCAGAGCATGTGAATGGCAGGAAGGTGATTCCAGACAGCCAAAACAGCTTCAGAATGCTTAAATCACTCCTAAATTATCTCTTGGCCTTCTACAATGAAGTGATAGAGTGATCACTGTGCTGCTGGATAAGGGAAGAGAAACTGACATCATTTATCTTGACTTCACTAAGGTCTTTGACAGGGTCCCACACACTTCTTTGTCTCTAAATTAGGAAGATATGGCTTTGATGGATGGGCTATTTGATGGATAAGGCATCCTCTGGATGGCCAGTTGCAGACAATGGCTCAGTGTCCAAATTGAGACCATTTCCAAGTGATATTCTGCAGGAGCCCATGCTGGCACCAGCACAGTTCAGTATTGTTATTAATGTCCTAACAAATGTGACAATGAAAATCTGCACATGACACCAACCTGAGTGGTACAATCGATATGCTAGAGGGAAGGGATACCTTAAAAAGGGACCTTGAAGGGCTTGAGGAACTGTCCAATGGAAATCTTATGAAGCAAGATGTAGATGAAGCAAGGCCAAGTGCAAGATGTTACACCTGGGTCAGGGCAATCACCAGTATCAGGGATTAATAGGTTGAGAGAAGCCCTGCAGAGAAGAACTTGGGAACACTTGTGGATAAAAAAATTTACATGAGCCACAATGTGCATTTAAAGCCCAGAACACCAAGCCTATCCTGAGAAGACAAATCTCAGCAGTTAGACCCCATCTCTTATAGGGGCTGTAATTAATGGCATCATGATAAAGAAGTTTTGTGGGTTTTTTTATTTTTTATGGTCTAGGGATTCTCCACATGTACTGACTGAGCAAGTATTGTCACGTTTTGCTGTTCTAGGTGCAAGGGAATCCCTCAAACGTTGTGGTCAAAGCATGGTTATTTCTTTCTGGAAATGATTCTTTTTTAGTTACTTCAGTTGTGGAGAATTTGGCACAAAATGTCAAAACTTTAAAATGTCCTTAAGAGACACAAAATATTTTTCACAAATTTACATCTGAATAGAAACTTTTTACACAGGTAGTATCTAAGTATTTCTATTATTTCACAGCAGTTAAAGAACTCTTTTTTACCAATATTAATTAAGGAGTTATATTATTTCCAAGTAGATGGAAGTTTGCTTTTAAAATACCATGCTTTGCACATTTTTTCCAAGCATGTCCTCTTCTCACTTCAATACTCCCTTGAGTCACATGCAGCAGAGATCAGATAAATTCAGAAAATGTCTTTGTAAAATGCAAATTACTGCTATAATCTGATGATATTTCACAAGGAAGCTGACTTTAGCACTGCTTCCTCTGTAACTATTTATAAAAGCTAAAAATCTCTGCCAATCTTTCTGGCTATGGGGCTGTCTATAAACATTTTGTTAATCCTTCTATATGCAAAATTAGTCTCAGTGTAGTACATAGGGTCACTATCTCTTTTGCATGGAGGACAAGACTGAATGAGACATGCATGCTCACAGCAGAATACCAATTGACTAGAGCCACATTTATCCAAGAGGAGCATTTTCTGTTCTTTTAATACTTTATTTAAATAGTTTTAGAAATTGCAGCCCTCTTGACTCAAAGAAGCATGCCCCATTTCACACATTAACTAAAAATATAATCAAGTCTCTCAGGAAAACAAAGCCAAAGTCTACTGTCAATCATAATACAAATAACCTTTTTCATTTTAACAGGGTCATAAATATCTATAGTCCTATAAAATGTAAGAATCTGGCCCAAAGAATAAATAAAATCCGACTAAAGTATGATAAATGCTGAATGAAAATCTGCATCTACAAAACCAACAGTAAAACCAACCTTCTTATTAACTTCAAGGAATTTCACTGATGTTCTTTGATGTATAAAATAAATGTTAATGCACATGCCACAATACTGAGTTTGTATGTAAGCCTCAATTATAAAGAGTTTCCTGCTCTTCTTTTGGCAGATTATCACTTCTACTGTAGCTGTTGCACAGTAATAAAGTCTGAAAATATCTTCTTCTATCCCCTTTCCATCACCACACTCAAACTGGAGTTCACATATTGAAATATGCTTTAAGAAGTGTTTGTGCATATTTGTTCAGTCACCATGACTGGAACATTGAATACAGTGTAAGAGCATCATGCAATTGCCAAAGAGTATTCTGAACACAATACTATCATCTGAACAACTTCATATAGATTTGCAGTTATTGGATAACTTTAATCCAAATGTGGTTTCCTGATTTGGGAAACTCCTAATGGAGCTTACTCCTATAAACACTGCAAAAATGATGGGAAAGGATATAAAGTGTGAGGGATTGCTGAGAAAGTCAGAGCGCCCTGATATAGATGATAGAACTATTGTGTGGGTCTTCAGTGGAAGGGCAGGTGGACAAGAGACCTTTCAGCTTGTACTTGTCAATCAGAACAAAAAAAAAGTTACTAGGAGTTGCTGCTGACTCAGTAAGAGAAGTCAAACTGGATTTTAAGAAGATTTTCCCAATTAAGGAGGATAGCAGAATCTGTTGTGAGACGTGACTAGCCTACAAAGCAGAAGAATGCAATTGAGTTAGTCTTTTGTGAACTGGAGAGATGCAATATAGCTATTTAGAAAAAATAAAATCTGAGTCTGAAGAGAAAGAAATAAGTGAAGTCAATAAAATAAACATACACTATAGGAAGGGCTTTTTTCCATCCTCCACCAAACCAGCACAGGAATGTAGCTCATCTCCCCACCTTTAATGACACCTGGTTCTTCACAAAACCTGTGATGCAATAAGGTAATGGGAATTAAATAACAATGGTTGACATAAGAGTGTATGTATGCGCATTCATAAGTTTACCTAACACTAATATATCTCTTTACATACTCATCAGAAATCTGCTAATTAATGGCTGCTGCTGTTGTTGTGTGTGATGCTCTGGAAAAACACACCAAACCTCAATGTACAGTAGATGGGCAGACAATTGCTGTCTGCTGATTTCAGTGAATTCCTGGCCAGGAAGTCAAGCTAGATGACAGCCAAGTTCTTCTGGACCACATGCAAATGCATCTTCTAATTCACACACACAAAAAAATAAACAAACCACAAGACTGGAACACTCTCAACTCCACAGTTGTTACTGCCTGTAACAGAAAACTGTCATTTTATATTTCTGCTTTGCATCCTTCTCTGCTTCTCCCCCTATGTTTTCTATAAATAGGAGCATTTCATGCCAATTAATGAGATGGGGTTTTGAAAGAGATGTAGAAATTCCCAAGCTACAAGTGAAGATGTTAAAACCCATAATGAAGCTGTGCAATGCCCAAAAATGTTGGCCACCTGGAAGACTAAAAACTTTTAAACACATCTCAGTACTTCTGATGCACTGGCTCTCTCTGTCATTTGACAGCCCTCTGCACTGAAATAGGTTGTTGAATATTTTAGAATCAACATCATGGTATTTCAGTGAAAGGATTATAATTAATTTTTCACAACTGCATAATCTGAGGGCATTGTGAAATGCAGCTTCAGTGGGTTTCTTCACACAGCACTGTCCCAGTGTCACATTGAACAGTTGTGTCTATGGCAACATCTTCCTATTATCATAGATCCCCTGTATCTACCATCATCTCTGAAATTTTTTTAGGTAATTAACCCAGAACTCAATGCTAATTGGTAAAATCAGAATGAAAATAGAATTTTATGCATAAAGCAGCTTCTGCCTACATATTGCTCTACACATCTTGAACAGATAAAGCCTTTTTTTGCTTAAATAGAACTGGGAGATATTGGAGACCAAAAGAGACCACAATTTACTTTCCATTTCCTGGCTTCTGCTGCTACAAGAAAGATCTGTTTATTCACTATTACATTATTGCACAGCAAATAGTGCAAATTAGAACAGTCAGAGTCCAGACTGAAAGCCAGGACACTCAGGATCTTTCTTTCAGTTTACCAGGTATGGTAAATAGGCCTGCCCCTCAATTTATTCATCTGCAAACTGGTATTTATAGTATCCTTCCCAGTAATAACTCTCAAAATATCAGTGTTTTTATTACAACTCCCAGTCTTTGCTGCTCTGCAACTGCATATTACCTTTCTGTAAGGACACACTTTGGTCTGCAAAGCTTTGAATGACAAGTATGAGAGGTTAATATTTTCAAGTAATTTCTATAGATTGATTTGGAATATTTGATTTCCTTAATCTGAGCAAACACACCTCCATGCTCACTGAATCTTTGAGCTCTACCACCCACAGTGTGCAGCTTTGTGCTGTAGCACCCAGAGCATATCCCAAAGCATTTTGCCCTATGTGAATGCATATATTTGTACAAGCAGCATGTTTGATTTCAAGAATGGAACTTGATACTTTTCAAAAGCCTCTCAGAACATACTGAAGACATCTCTGGGTTGGTACCCCATATTTCTAAGGGGGGGGGGGGGGAATCAAGCTTCCAGCACTGCTATATTCTCAGTAAAACACCAAAATCAACGAGATGCCATTTATGAATATGCTTTTTTACTTCCCACTAGATTACATCATCAACACACTCATGTCTCTGTTCAAATAACCTGCAAATTATTGTGCTAATGCTCTCCTGGCATGTACATTCCACTGAGCCATAGTCATTAAAGGTAGCACCCAGAACAGCCTCCAAAGTCTTCAGCTTGCCTGTAAGAATAATCTTTCACTGCCATAATTTTTCTTGTTTTGCTACATTATTTTACATATAGCATTTTGCTACATTATTTTCAGCCACTCTACAATCCCCACAGAAAACCAGTGAAAGGCATGAGACAGGAAAGGAGTTTATGCCCTCCAGCCAAATTTTCTGAAGAAGCCTCTGACGGTTTTATGCCTGGTACATAATTCAGAGATATGTAGGTAACATGTCAGAAGGTCCAGCTGCAGAAATAGGACACAGAAAGAAACTGGTAAAGGAATACACTTTAATTCTGAGAAAAAGAGGAGCTGCATATGAAAAACTTAGTAGAGCAGTAGCTGCTTGCTGCCCTTTTCAGGTCAGAAGGTGATGGGTTTGGGTTCTCAAGACTTGGTTAAACTCCCTGCTCTGCCACAGGCCAAACCAGTGTGATAAAGATCAAGATGTTTAACCTACAAGATCTCAGTGTCATATATACGAAGACTAGCATGAGCATGACTCAGTTTTTTAACACTATAGGATTATCAGATGCTATGAAAACAACCACAATAAAAGCAATGTTGAATCAAGTCTACCTAATCCCAACTAATTTCGGTTATCACCTGGCACCTAAAATCTAAAGACTCAGAATCACCCAGTCCAACAGTTCTGCAGATTCTCCTAAAGTGTGAAAGCCTTTGGATGTCTAAATTAAATTATTTCTCCTAATTTAGTCTAAACATGATCTTCATCTTTAATACATACTCAAAGCATGCATTCTAATAAATTGGTAATTATGTCCAACCTAAAACCATCTTGAAGGGATACAGCCACTAACTAAATCCTTCTTTGACCTCTGTCTAATTATCTCTAAGAAGCATAAAATCTAGATGGACACTACTGTTAGCATCACAGTACTGGTGCACCAGAAATGATGCCATTTTTCATCTGGGATCCTTGTGTTTGGGTCACTCACTTGGGATCACTTGGATCACTCACCATCATTTTCAGAGAAGGGCTATATGGCAGGATGCAGAGTGGATAGACTTTTTATAATGGTTCCCCATCACTCACAAGAGAAAATAAAATTAGTTATGGTAGGCAGAACTTATTGTCTCTCCTCTCAAGCAGATGTCAAAAATTTAAACAAAAGAGAGCCCAAGTTAAGCACTGGAGTTTGGTTCAATGCAACTGAGGAAGCCATAATATTTACTGGTATGATACAAGTCACACACAAGTCCAAAAACTGCAATCAAAAAAATGTTTTCAGTTAATTAAATAAAATTTTGATAAATGAAAACCCTTCTATAGAAACTAAACCAATCAACTTCACATATAAAACCATCTTTTTTTGTATATGAATCTGAAGGGGAAAAGGTTCTTTATGTGTGCAGGGAAGGTTAATCAAACTACATCCCATCTCTACACACACTCCCTGAAAATGTGATCAATGCCCTTGTTTTCCTCCCAGATTGCTCCAAAAATGGATGCAGGAATGAAGGAACTCCTTTCCATCAGTAATGCAAGAGATCAGTCACCTCTCAATATTCAGTCCAGAGCCCAAAATAGCCTAACCTTGAGAAGAAATAGCCAAGATTTATAGATAAAGCAAGTGGGAAGACCAGAAAAGAAATGAATCTATGTATGTGAAAGCCTGATAGTCACCATGTAATGAACTGTCAGAGAGCAGAGCTCAGCAGCTGCCTAACAAAATAGTGGGCAGCCATGAGGAATGTCATGGGCACTTCTGCACCAGGCTTGACTAGAAGGATGGTAAACACCAAATTAAACCGTAAGCATTAACCAGAGACCATAACCATTAACCATATGCAAGGAGAGCTATTTGGGAGAACTTTAAGCCTATTATTCTCTCTTCAAAAGCCAGAAAAATGAAGGCTCCCCATGAACCAGATAAGGCTGAAAGAGTCACCACATCAGCTCAGGAACCCAATAGGTGAAAAAAGTAACCTTCAAAAAGAGAATTCAAACTTGTCTTCTCCATCAGCTATAGGCATCTCTTATCTCCTGGAAGCTATAAATGCTCATATCTCTTCATCCAAACAACATCCCAGACATCTAAATCCCAGACTAAATGCTGGGATCTGGTCATTGTGTAGATACTACCATCCACCTAGGGCCTATACTAAGTCAGGACAAATACATATCTTTCCATTGTTAGGTGACTTTGTACTTTGTCCATCTTTTTATTGCATAGCAAATTCAGGAAAAGCATCACTGTTCATCTTGGTGCTGAATAATCTTTGATGTAATCTTCTTTTCTGGAGCTGGGAGTGTTTTAAGATAATGTGCACCTTGTCTGGAATTAATGTATGCACAGCAGTATTTCAATGCCATTTTACAGTACTACTCAGGCTCATGCCAGCTAAATACATTTCAGTAGATTTCAGACCAGATTTCTGCAATGCAATCTCTTTGGTATTGCTTGCAGCAAAAATTTGGAAACTTCAGTAGATGTGCAACATGATCACCCAGAGTATCTTAGAGCACTCAATACAACCAGAATAAATGCAAGGCATAAAAGAATTTTATTGGGTCACACACCTACCCCCAAACTTTAAATTTTCAATTCTGATTTCAAACTACCCAATAGGATTCCCTGGGATGTAGTTACTAGTGATATTATGCGTGCTAAGAACTCCAGTTACCTGTAAGTGCATGGTTTCAATGAGCCCCTCAGAGACCTTCACTGTTTTCAAGCAACTTGAAAAACATCCAGTTTTCTGAGATTCTGCCCAGTGTAATGTGGGAGGAAAGGAAAAATTGCCTTTGCACCATCTTTGCAACTTGCTAAACTTATCTACACCTCAAGGCAGTATTGGCCTGGATATTACAAGAACATATTGGGTACCATGATAAGATAGCCAATGGTCTCAATATATTAGGATTTACAAGGCTGGGTTCAAAAAAACCAGGTCAGGGTACCGAGTCACTCCAGGCACTGTAACTCCTCTGTCAAGCAGCCTTGGGGTGCTGTTCACTGTAACTACTCTGCCAGTTCTCTGTGAGGCAAGGGAACACGCAGCTACAATGGCTCCACCTTGCAATGCAAAAGAAACTTCATCCTGGATGGTTTTTGCCATAAACTTTCTCCTGACAGTTCCCAGAAGCCAGGCTGGATCATTCACAGAAAAAAAAAATAAAAATCCACACATCTACCTAGCAACAGCTTCCAGGTATAACTGGAATAGATGCTGTATAAATTAATTAATACAAGAAATCTAAATAAATAAAGTATAAAAAGTAAATCATCGTGCTAGAAAGAGACACCAAACAGTAATAGGGGGATTAAAAGTGGTCATTTCAATTTCAAAAGCCAATATGATAGTAATTCCAATGATTGTAGCTTTGATTTAAGTACCAGATCAGTGTACAGAATCAACTGACCTCTCTCAAGTGTTAAGCTAGATATATACCAATTATGTTTTGGGGTCAAAAGCAATAAAAGAACAGGTTTCACACCTTCTGGATGCAATATCCACCAGTCTGCTGTAAGATTACTGTGGTTCTAAAACCTCCTGGGAAAGGAAATCCACGTGGTGAATTTATCCACAATAAAACTGCAAGGCAAATCTTGCCTCAGACAGTGAAGAAATAAAGAAATCCGTTTCTGTGGCTCAATGTCAAAATCACTGCAGTGATACAAATATCACAGTGGTTTGGTTTTCCCCCGACCCTTGGCGTACCTTCCTCCATCCTTCTCTCTTCTTTTGGCTAGGCATTTATTCCCTGAGGCAAGGGAAACCAAGGAATTGCTTACACCTCAGTTTGATGGGACTACTATTCCTCCCAGGAGCCCCTGCAGAGCTCAATGAGATACCCACCAAGCAGCACACCACGCCAGACCCCTTCACCACTCCATAGTGTGGAGAAGGGCAAATGTGGTCCACAGCATCAGCTCCCAGAAAGGCAGCACTTCTGCACCCATCTTGCTACCCTATTTCCCACTCCTCCACGTGGCAGAGGCTCCCAGGTCTGGGGAGCAGCTTCCCAGCCACCTCTCTACAGCCAGGTTCTGTTCAGGACCCAGAGCAGACAAAGAGCAACACTATTTTCTCATTTGAAGCATCCAGCCTTACTCCCAGTCTCACACATCCCTTCACATCTGCTGTGACCCAGCAGCCTGATTTCACAGAAATATTAGAAAGTGAATTATGTTTCTGCCAAAATGATCCTCAGACTTCACACTCCAGCATACATCGATATTGCAGCTGGCAGAGCAGTGCATTGGTATCTGTTCCAGCTCCAAATAAGCAAGCTGAGATACTGGAATGAGTTAGAACAGCGTGGTGTTGCCCACAGGTTAACTTCTTCCCAAGAGGGCAAATCAGCCTGCAGCAAACACATCCTTGACTGCAATCTTCATGCAGAACTGTGCCTCCCTGCTGTCCGGCATGCTGTCAGAAAAGATTCCCTCGGAAACCGGAACGCAATAGCTCTGATCTCTGCAGCTCATTTCAGCCCTAACAGCTCCCATACCAGAGGCAGAAAGTGGCAATGAGTAAATTCAGTATTGGTTGAGCTTCCCCCTTCCCTGAGATGACATTCTCCCTGGGGGTCTCCAACCAGCCAAGGCAACACGCAGCACAGAAGGGCATTAGACTGGACTAACTGGTTCTGCTGTGTAACCAAGTGTTTAAATAGACCCTGTAAGTAGGCTACAGTGCACATGTGCACAATCCCATGAATATTAATATACCTGTAAAATTAATAGGCACCATTTAGTCCTCAAAAGAATACCATTGCTGCAACTAGGTTTTCCCCATCGTTTTTGTAATGAGACAGAAGCAAATCACTGAAGAGGTCACATATGACAAATACTGTAACATCATTGTTAATCTCATCTCCTTGGTAGAATGAACAAGAGATCAGTGATAAGAACACTAGATTTGAATCTCTGACAAATCTCAAGTCCTTCTAAAACTTTCCCAAGCCTTACAATTACACACAACCTCTTTCAAACAGTCTTCATGAGTTTCTTACCAAAAGAGTAGCAGTGAATTCAAATCTGTCATTCATAGGCAGCAATATGGTAGCAAATAACTTCTTTGATTAATTATCTCTTTTGCTGAAAATTGGGCAAGTGTTGCTTACACAAATGCTTCTACAAATTATTTGTTCTACATCAGTCACACAATGATTATTTTCTGCCAATATTTGTTTAACCTATGAAGAGTCAGCAGCAGTTTATGGTGAATCTCCAAAATTTCACCTTTCAGCTACAGTGGTTAATTCTGACTGAATATCACTTCCTGTTTATAGGAAGAGTGGGCATAACTCCTAGGATCAGCTCCCTAATGAGGAACCTAGCAACCTTCAAAAACCTGCTGGATTTCTTAGGGATTCCTGCTAGTAAACTTGTTTGCTAGAATAATTGGAAAACAAACATGAAAGTGAAAAGCAAATAGGCAGAATCCATGGGGTTATTTGCCCAGTGAATATTCACAGGCAATGCAGACCTTCCACAATACTTTAGCTCTTACAAATATACAATAAAGCAGTGAATAAAAATGTGTCATTATAATCTACACATTTGAACTTCTTTCTTTGCTTGTTAAACTACATTAATTCAAAAAACCTTTTATCTCTCAAGAAAGGTGGGTGAGACAGCACAGGAGAAAAGTAGGAGTAAGTCTGTAAAGAAGAGGAAAAATACCAAACATATTCAATGAGAACAGGAGCAGAGAAGATGGGACAGGAAGCAATTAGAGGTGAATAAGGCAATTAAATGTGGATTAAACTACCTGTGGTAATGAACTGCATCTACTGAGTTTGTATTGGAAGCAGAACAGGGGGGGTGGGAATGGTATTAATGCCTCTTGCTCTCATCCTGAGTACAAAGGGGCCTCCTTTTGCCCTGCTGTCCTGATGTTCACCATTCTATAAATTACACTCATTTTCATTTAAAATATTTGTAGTATGTTTTTAAAACTTCTAGACCAGGCATTTGCATTTGCACCTTCCCTTAAAAAAGTATCTTGCTTCAACTATAGGAGAATTTTTTTAAACGGAATCCATAACAAGCTCATAGTTTAAGCTTAGTCTCAAGTCCAGCAATATCCTCTCAGTCATCTGTGTAAATACTGGAACAAAAGAGCAGCAAGAACAAAACCAAATCTCATACAGCAAAACTAAAATCTCTATCCTGAAAATACATCACTAAGTTATCCTAAATATAAACAACACATGCCCATGGGTGGGAACACAATTCTCCCACCTAAAATATTAATTAAAATTAATTAATTAAAAATTAATCTATGATAATACACATAGGAAAAAAATCAGATCCTTTGAAATTTGAGTTTTATATATATATATATATATATATATATATATATATATATATATAAGGGAAAAAACCCAGCAACTTTTAAAAACAGAAAGAGTCCTGAGTCCTCCAGGAGGGAATAAAAGACGTCTTTGATCATGCCCCTCGTGACAATCACTTGGGACATCAGTGATGTCTCACTGGTTGACAGAATGTTAATATCCATGTTCCGTGTTAATATCCAGGCTCTCTCAGCTACTGCATGTCCTAGAACCACAGAATCACAGAATGGCTTGGGTTGGAAGGGACCTTAAAGATCACCTAATTTCTAGCCCCCTCCCAGGAACAGGGATACCTTCCACTAGACCAGGTTTCTCAGAGCTCTCTCCAATCTGGCCTTAAGTACTTGGGGGGGATTGACAACATTTCTCAGCCATCTGTTCCAGAGCCTCACCACTTTCACAGTAAAGAATTTTTTCCTAACATCTAACCTAAATTTACCCACTTTCAATTTGAAGCCATTGCCCCTTGTCCCATCAATATATGCTCTTGTAAAAAGTCCCTCTGCTAGACTTCTCCTAGGCTTCCTTCAGCTCCTAGAAGGTGGCAAATCCTTTTTTTTTCCAGGGTGAACAAACCCAACTCTCCTAGCCTTTCCTCATGCTTTTCCTCTCCTGGTCTGATCTGTTCATCCCCTGGACTGATACCAGGGGTTGCTCCAACCCAGATGCAGAACCTTGCATCACATGAAATTCCCATGGACCCATTACCCAAGCTGGTCCAGGTCCCTCTGGATGGCATCCCATCCATCAGGCATGTCAACAGAACTACTCAGCTTGGTGTCACCTGCAAATATGCTGAGGCTGCCCTCAGTTCTTCCATGTATGTCTTTAATGAAGGAAACATTAAACAACATTAGTAACATTAAATACTGCTCTCAGTATGAACCTCTGAGGTACGTTATCACTGATGTCCATCAGGACTCTGACCCATTGACCACTGACCACTGGATGTGACCACTCAAACCACTTTCTTATCAATCTAACAGCCCACTCATCAAACCCATCTTTCTCCAGCTTAAGACAGGAAGGTTTAGGGGAACATGTCAAAGCCCAGATAAATCACTACTCTTCCTCTGTTCACCAATGCAGTGACTCCAGAGTACTTTGCATTGGAAGGAATCTTTAAAGGCCACTTTATCCCTGCAATAATCAGGGACATCTTCTACTCAATGGCTCAGAGCCCCATTCAACCTGAACTTGTGCCAGTATGTAAGCACATATGTCAAATACTTACAGGTCAAAGAAGATACTGCTCAATGGCATCTACTTTCTTCTGAAGAGGTGGACAATCACTCTCCACCTGTCATTCACACATCCAACTGTCTCACCACTGCAACTTGGTGATAAGTGATTATTTCCTAGCAGCAAAGCCATTTATGGGTAATTTAGCTTTTGAAAGGTCAACAAAATTCATAACATGCAAACACAGTAAAAAATTAATCATGCTTCCAGTTCCACCAATCAATCTACATATTTGCATTACCTAAGTTTACTAGTGAGCAGGGGTTGATAGGGATAGTTTCATTTCCTCTTGGAAATCACTACATACTTTAAAATGGAAAGATATGATATGTGATATGTTGCTGCCAAATCTCCAGGCAGCCCATTAACTGATATCCTGAAAATATCCAAGGCCATAAGGTGTGCACAGCAGTTACAAATTGCAGTTCCAGAAATGGATGTGAACCCATGGAAGACACCCATATGTACCACTTTTAAATGTATAAATGCAAGAAAAAGAAAGTAAATATTCCAGATGGAGCTGGTCAATGTGTCACATACCACTTGGCATTTGTGAAAGTCCTGGAGATTTTCAAAGTTGATGTCAAGGAGGTGGATCAGGAGGGTATGAAAATGGAAGTCAGCAGAGGAATTTGGGACTCAGCTCAAACCCTAATATACTACACAGGAGAAACTACAATGCATAAACTCAATTATATAATGGATAAGAAAAAAAAAGGATGCAATCACAAAGCTCATTATTCAAGGCACCATATATTTATGCCAGATGAAAGTCCTTCCTGGGAACAATTCTGAACTCTTTCATAAAGATGACCACAAACTTCATCTAAGTTCCTTCATTTAGCTCTGGAAACAATAGAGACATCTTTTAACACTTCAAGGAGTGGATTTCCTATTCCACTCCCTTCCACTCCAAGATCCTGAATTGAGTATGGCTAGAGAACTGTTGCTGTTCCACCCAAATTTCTATAGTTTTCTTTCCATACTGTCATATTGGAAATCTTATGGAGTTCCCCTAAGTTAAACCAGAACCATGATGGTGTTCATACCTAGTACCTTCTGATCACCTATGCTACATTAATAACATATTCATTCACTCATTGCCAGCTGTCAAAGCTGAATCTTTTAAAGAACTTGCAGACCAAAACAAAAAACTTTGCACAGCCAAACAACAAATATATTAAACTAAAAACCTCATTTATGCACACTAATGATGTCACCAATTTCAACTTCAATTTCTGAACAAATATTATTATCAATTAATAATGCATGCCACTTACAGAGCTCTCTTCATCTTGGAAGAGATTTATAAACATTAACTAATTAAATTGCTTGATCTTTCTCATTGTAATTCTACATATATATTTAATATCTATCTATGTGTGTGTGTATGTATATATGTAAAATTGGGTTCCAGGAAGGGAATGGCCATTAGGTACCTAGAGACTTTGGCACTACAAATGCAAGAGCAGAAAATAGGTTTAATTTTTGCACAAGCTGCTGCTTCTTCCTAATGAAAGTTTTTCATCTTCAAAGAAGCTCCCACCCAAACCAAATGACCAGCTGAGGACACTCTCATTACAAACTCTTTCCAAGGTTGTTCCAGCACATAAGACCAAATTTAACTTGGTAGTACTATATTTAATCCCATTTAAGGCACAGACATCTTCTTTGACCTGTGGCTTCTCTACAGTTTTCAGGTTTGGGGTTTTTTGGTTCATTGGGGTTTTTTTGCAGGGCAGCAGGTAGAGAGTGGGGATTGTTTGCTCGTTTTTCTAATGAGAAGGATTCCCTAATTCATCTAAGCCATCTATCTTAGCAGCTGGACAAATATCCTGTATGGCTGTAGCTATGCAAAATAACATCACTTACCCAGAGATCATCACTGAAATATTTTAACTTAACAAGAAATCACTTTTGCCTCTTTTTCATATATGGTCCAGCCTTGAAATACAACTCTTATGGGGGCTTACCAGGAAATTCCTGTAAACAGAATGCATGAATCCCTGATGGAATACAGCATTTATCAGCTAAATTCATGCTTCTCTCAGCCCTGAGAAAAGAGCTTATAATTAATATATCAGTTAAATACTTTATGTAATTCAGCAGTTTTACATATATTTAGGCTAGAAAGTTGTTGAAATGCTTATGCAACCTTTTAGAGGATTTTTCTTTTTCACTGCCAGATAAAGGATTATCAGATGAATTATATATAACAATGATGGCACTGTAGAACAGGTTTTATCAAAGATCATTATAGTCACTAAAAATACCACAGAAGTTCACATGCTCCATTCTTTTGTAAAGTTGTTAATCAAAACCAGAGATATGAAGATGCATCAGTTTAATAAATATAAAATCTCAAAAGTTTTTATACCCTCAGGAATGATCTCTCTTGATTACAACCTCCATGTACGAATCATCATTTTACTGACATTACCTGAAATGCAAATTCTTTGAATTCTGGGGGGTAAAAAAAAAAAAAAGTGACCTACTTACAACTGTGGTGAAATATACCTTCACACTGAAATATAAAATTTGATATATGGGAAATACATGCGCTAGCATATTTTTTTCAGGCTATTTTAGTTTTATTTTTAATGTATTTTCAATAATTTTATTAGAATGAGTGATACACCTGTAGTTTGTGATAACATAGACATCATATCACAATTTCATGGAATTGGTACCTTCATAGATGACAGGCCTAAATTTCACAAATCATAATGCTTTGGATGGTTTATTAGTTTCTGCATATTTTTTCATATAAACAGATTTACGAGCACATTATATTTTAGTACTGCCATTAAGAAAATATGATTTTTATAGTTCTAGACACATTTGGAGTAACCCAACGTGCTTTACATATTTATGAGGGATTTTTAGTTACAGTGTGCTCATTAAAAGTTAGCATCCAAACCTAGACATTAATAAATGTTTTCATTAAGATGGGAATATCATCTGGGATGAAAAATATATTCCCTATTCTTCTCCAAGAACTCCAGAAACATTAATATGATTATTATAACCAATAGTGCTGGTTATTTTTATGCCTGCAGCAACTACAGCTCCCAACAACAGAACACAATCCTTTGCATCAGGTGCTGGATAAAAAGGTACCAATATACAATAAATGTCATGGGATTGTCATGGGATGTTGTAAGTAATTAACAGGAGGCAAATTCAGCCAAGGAATGTAGCACATTTTCACCTACAACTGCTACAGAAGTAAATTGAGCAGGAGATTTCAGCTGTGTATCTCACTAGAAAAGAAATAAAATGGATTAGCTAGAAAGGGACCTTAACTATCATGTAGCTCAAATTCCCCACCATGGGCAGGGACTCCTTCCACTAGACCAGTTTGCTCAAAGCCCCTTCCAGCCTGGCCTTGAACATTTCCAGGGATGGGACATCCACAGTATCTCCTCACCACTGTCACAGTAAAGAATTTCTTCCTTATATCTAATCCAAACTTACTGTCTTCCAGTTTAAATCTTGTCCTATCATTATAGACTCCTGTGAAAGTTCCTCTCGATCTCTGTTACAGCACCTTTAGGTAATGAAAAGTGTTTTAAGACCTCCCTGGAGTCTCTTCTTCTCCAGGCTGAACAAACCCAACTTTCTCAGCCTGTCTCCATAGAAGAGATAGCCCAGCCCTCTGATCATCTTCATGGCTTCCTCAAGACTTGCTCCAAGAGCTCCACACCTTTCTGTTGTCAGGGCCCCAGGGTGGAACACTGTACTCCAAGTGGGGTGTCATGAGAGCAGAGTGGGGGGGAAGTCACCTCCCTCAACCTGCTGGTCACACTTCTGATGCAGCCCAGGGTACAGCTGGCTTTGTGGGCTGTGAGCACACATTGGTGAGGCATATTTTCAATACTCTTAGATGGCTCCTGACCTTTTCAATGGTGATCCAGGAATAGCTCCTCCACATGAGCAGGCCTGCTGCCTGCTTGTGCCACAGCAGAAAGGTCCAGCACATCCTGCAGCTGCATCCTGCCCTTCAGCAGCTCCATCTGGGTGGAGGCATCAGCCACCAGCGGGGTGGATGGAGCAGAGCCCTCAGATGGAGCTGCAGCCTTTGCTCTCAGAGGATCACTCTGCATGGAGAGGCAGGTGGGATAAGTGGCCTTGACCTGTGTATATGGCCACAGAATGGTGCCCAGTTGCTGTGTTATGTGACTTCAAGTGTCCCCATTTGGCCAGTGGAACAACTCATTCTGCACATCCTCCTATGCAAACCCCTGTGCTGTGGCCTGATTGCCCATCCTGGTGGCAGCACTCCTGTTGTTGTATCCTACAAGATCCTGATGATGTATCCTACAGGATCATTACCATCCTACAAGATGCAGTATCCTACTGTATCATCATCTGTATCATCCAGAACTGCCTTGGGGTGCATGCACATACAACCAAATCTTGATGCAATACAGCACCTGAGTCTCCTGACCTAGAGAAATGAATAGTTCATAGCAATGACTAAAGGTTGGCTATTGTAGTTCACATTAAAAGGATGTCATTTTGAGCAACAATTTTTTTGAAGACATAACTAAAATGAATTGCAAATGGTTGAGTGTTGCTGTCAAAGACTGGGTTACACAAAAGCTTCCACGAAGGAAAAGAAAACTGCTAACATACAAAGGCAGAATGCCACTTTTTAGATAATGAGAGATTTCAGCATCCTTCTGCTTTTTCTGTCCCTATCCTGGCACTGGTTTCAGAGCTGTTCTTCTTCTATATCTCCTATATGTTCACATCAGTCTGTGAATACCATGGTAACATTTCCTCTGAATGCCACTGCATCACTGCCACCCCCAGAAAAATTCTCATTCACCATCCTTGACTGTTCAGCCTCCAGATTTCAACATATACTGATTTCTGACTGACTACTTCCAACACAGAAAGAAAAGCCATCTCACACCCAAATATCTGTCCCACCCACCAGCAGTTCCCTTAATTTATGTCTTTAAGGATTCAGTTCTCCATTACCATCTTCCAAATGTAAACGTTACTGATGTTATTTTTTAGAGTGTTTGGTGTGTGTGATATTGTATAGCATTTAGTATGACAGCTTCAGTAGGTGCCCGAGGATTTTAGACAGGAAAGCCTGCACATAAAAAATTTCATTATTGTTGGTCACAATCCCCTGACTGAAAAAGGAATTCATCTGCCCCAAAAGATTTGCAAAATCAAGTATTTAATGGCCATCACATTACTTTCAGTGACTGACAATTCCCTCAAAAGTTTTTATGCCATGTAAGACCTTTCCCCTTTTCCACTGCCAACACAATAACCAGCTCAGTTGGCTAGGCTATGTCCCTTTACCTTTTTGATTTGAACAGGGAGAATGACTATTCCCAGCAACCAGGAGGAGGATGATACTGTGTAGGAGAGAACCTGCTTACTGACGTGAAATTAAGCTATTCCATCAATTTCAGTGACACTTCTGCCTTCTGCAGAAGCAGGAAATTTGGCCTTCAGCCATCTGAAAAGCACTGCACAGTTGTCACAGAGTCACAGTTGTCCTCTGGGAGCACGATCCCCTGCCTTTCCTGTCAGCCACTGCTTATTGAGTCAAACCAGCTTTCTGCCACACTTAACATTCAAAGCATTAAAGGCAACCTTCTGCATCCCATCAGTGGCTGGTTGACAAAGTCTCTAATATTGATTTTCTTACCAGAAATTGAAAACCTGCCACACTGAACACTGGCTCTCCCCTTGACTCCCAACACAGCTCCAAGTAAGGTAAGGTGAAATCCACACAACCACTAAAGGTAGTAGCTGGACACTCGCTTCGTGTTTTCACAGAATCCCAGAATGTTCTGAGTTGGAAGGAACCCACAAGGATCATTGAGTCCATCTCTTCAGTGAATGGCCCATACAGGGAATTGGACAGGAACACACAGCCTGGGTGTTACAAGCACCATGCTCTAACCAACAGAGCTCATCTCCGAAAGAGCTGATGGAAAGAGCCCTTCAGGGAAAATTACAGTCCCTTCTGCTGAGAGGGAAAGGATTTTCTTCTTAAACCTTTATTGATTCCAGCTTGAAAAACACTTAGATTTCATGTCTAGGAAATTACACTGAGGTGGTTACTATTGTAATGCACAAAAGGTTCTTTCAATACCTTCAGTTATCCATTTAACAATTAAATGTGAGCCTAATTTATTAAAGAAAAATAAAAATTCAAATCAAAGGCAAATAGACATAGGATATTACAGTCTATTAGGGGTTTTGCTACTCTGATAAAAATTTCAAAATCTGCATATTTGTACTGGTTTTGAATAGCATGGAGATAAATTTCTTCACAGTAGTTTGTATGGAGTTGTGTTTTGGATTTGTGCTGGAAACAGTGCTGATAACACAGGGGTGGGTTTGTTACTGCTGAGCAGAGCTCACACAGAGCCAAAGCCTCTTCTGCTCCTCACTGACCCCACCAGTGAGGGGCTGGGGGTGCACAAGGAGTTGGGAGGGGACACAGCTGGACAGCTGACCCCAAATGACCATAGGGATATTTCAGACCATATGGCATCATGCTCAGCAGTGGAAACTCCAGGAAGAAGTGGAAGATATTCAAAGTGATGGTGTTTGTCTTCCCCAGTCACCATCATGGCTGAACACCCGCCCGTCATGGGAAGTGATGAATAAATTTCTTGTTCTATTTTGCTTGAAAAGCACCTTTTGCTTTCCCCATTAAACTGTTTTTACTGCCACCCACGAGTTTGCTCACTTTTACCCTTCTGATTCTTTCCCCCATCCAACTGGAAGAGGAAGACCAAGTTGCTGTGGAGCCCAGCTGCCCTCTAGGATTAAACCGTGATGAATTAGAAATGATCCAGAAAAGTACAACTTTGTCTGGATCTGAGAATAAATCCATATGTAAATTTGAATGTCTCTTTGAGATTCTCTCCTTCCCATTTAAACATTGTTCCCATTCTTTAGTCTGGTGGAAATAATACCACAGAAAGGGAAAACATATACAAAATAACAAAGATTGGACTTCAGAGAATTAGTGGCCAATACTCCTCTAGTAAGTTTGAAAGACATAGCCATTGACTTGTACCAAAAGACCAAAAGAATAAAAAAAAAAGGTAGTTTCAGACCACCTACATCCCTACTGGTGGCACAGATATGAGACCTATGGTTTCTGCAGCATGGGTACAGGGTAACATCTCCTGTTTGGGGGATAGATAGGATTGTCTAAAACTTGTGAAAAGGGAAGAATACTTGTGCAGGGAATGTCTATATGGGAATGACTCACAATTTCCAGATCTTAACTACTTTATTCAGGCTACACTTGTATCAGGAATTAAAATGGGACTCATGTACATGCATACAATCAAATCAAATATTAAATAACCCACTTGGTTCTGGCAAACAAGAATTCTGCCAGACACAGCTTGGCCATGATCTGGGTGTTAGTATGGATCACAGACAACTTCTAGCTTGGGCTGTATGCATACAACTGCTGTCCCTGTGTCTCAGGCTGGTGAGAGATCTTTCTGCATGGATGAAACCCATGTTGTGGCAGGCTGGGTCAGGGCCAGGAAATTATTTGTTTATTAGCATACTAACCTCTGAGCATCTGCTCATATCATGTGTATAGTGAAATAGAAAATATTCCCTGATGTATATTCCAGCACACACGAAAACATTCACCCTCAGAAATTTATCTTGGTGCCCAGTTGTATGGTAGAGCACACAAAGATCCCAGCTGGAATCACAGAACCTCACATCAGTGATGAAACAGAATCCTCTCTTTTCTTGAAAGAGTAAAGAAATTCCCAGTTTTATTTGTGAAGAATACAAAGTTTTAAATCACATCCCTGTGATAATGAAGTCTTGGAAGTCATCTTGTTCTCCATTCTGTTAGAGACACTTGAAAGCCACTTATCCTTCCCTCTCTAGAAAAATCCCTCAAACCATTCCTACCTATATGGTTGGCATTAAGAGGTCTGGGGTGTAATTAGTGATCCACGAGGAACCAGGAAAGCCCCATTCTGACAGGAACAGAAAGGTAGAAAAGATTGCTAGATCCATCAAGCAGGCACAGAGAAAAGTAAAGGAAGAGAGAAAGCAGTATGGCAACAGCAAGAGAAAATTCAGAGAAGATTCTGATTCTCACAAGGATGCAGGCCAAACAAACCAATTCCAGACCCTAAATGAACTACAGCATTTTCTGTCTCTTCTGTAACAAGTCAGAGACACGGGACACAGTTTAGACCCAAGTCTGAATTTTACTTAAAAACAGGTGGAAAGTTCAAGATTAAGATTCTGACCCTGCTACAGAGCTACATCAATCATTAAAAACCAAAAATCCCCAAGAGCAAGTGTATGAAAAACAACCAGTCAGAAGTATGAGATTTTGACACTAAACAGATACAACGTTCTAAGATTCTTCTGTGCGTCAGTCCGCCACTGAGACCACATCTGAAGTGCCTCAGTGCCAAGCCTTTGCAGCAATGCCAAGTTGTACAGAGAAATTCAGCAGAGGCAAGTAGTCCTGTTCAGCTGCTGCAAGTTCCAAAGTTTAAGAACTCGGATGATAAATTGTCAAAATCAAGTTTGTTTGCTCAGCATCATTTTGGCACTTCTACCTAAATGCGTAATACCAATCACTCCGGCATGGTTCTGCTCTATCTTTTCACAGTAACAGCTTTCAAAAAACTCAGGAATTTTTAAATGGAAAAATGACACCACAATATAACAGACTGAACTTCCTCCCCAGTTCAGCACTACAGAGTTGTTAAAGCCCCACCAGAATCCCCTGACATTTGGATGATGTGTATCAGCTGTGAGAGTGATGAAGGCTAATACTTTTCTACAAGTGTTTATGGCTTCTTGCTGCATCAAATAATAATCAGGACTCTGCAGAGGAGTTTATTCTGAATGGCTCTCATCTGAATACCCAGAGATTTGTGACAGAGCTAGAATATTAGCTAGTAGTAATCTGAGAGATTTCTGATGCATGGAGTCACAAAAATCATTTGGACATGGGATCTTCAGACAACAAAAGCAGCAGACAACTTCTTACATAGCCCCCTGAAGAGATCAGGAAAAAAGCACAGCTCCTACTAGAATTTAGGAAGGATCTACTTCACCTGGAGAACAATGTCAGGTAATTCACCCCATTCTGAGTTTTGTCAGGGAAAAAGACCAACAACTACTAGTTCATTACAGCTGAAGTGGTGACAAAAGAGTTTATCCTACCTGATTTAGCCAACACTCCCTACTGTTTGTCTTTGGTGTCTGAGCTCATTGCTAAATATACAGAGCTTCCACAGACTTTTCTCTCTGACTTCTGTGCCTTTGACCCTTCTTCTCATCAGCAAGTTTTTGACATAAGACATTGAAGCATGGCTTAATGATGAAACAGAGCTGTCAATTAACAAAAAGTTCTTGTCTTTGAAGTCTTGTCAAGCCCTGAAGGACATGCTTTTACTTAGTGTCAAATGAACCTGTGGACGCATTTTATGGACTGCTGACAAAATAGAAAGTCTTTTAGGAAGCTGAAACCTTGCAGTCCCAGATAAATAAATCATGTGGACTCTATGAAGATTCAAAGACTGAAGAAAATATCCTTATTTACTGTAAGGGTTTGGATACTGACTAGGCATTTGCATGAAATTCATCCTTTGAAACCAAAGTTGGAGCTATTCTGGGAAGTACTTCCTCATGAGTAAAAAACAACAGAGGAAGAGTATGAAATAATGAGAATGTGTTCCCACAAACCCCATCATGACAGTAGTTATTTTTCTCTAGGTTCCTTGATACAAAGAATCCCACTGACATGTAAAAGGTCAAATTGCAGGGACAATAAGCCTCAAAAAGTGTATCTTCAAAAGACTGCTGTGACCAAAGTGCTCAGCAAAGATTCTGGTAGCCAAAGCAAATCAGCCAAATCAGTCTTCTCTGACTGGCCCTCTACTGACAGTCACAATAACACTAACCTATGTCCAAATGCTGCCATGACAGCCAGGGAAAGGTTGTTACAGGCTCTTGTGGGATTCTGATTTCAAAAGGATTTGCCTCACTAAGTTACTATGCTTTCTAACATTAACACAGCTTTAGATGTGTAAGAAAAAACAAATACAGCACAACATTCCCAACTTAGACTAAAAGGGAAGTATATTCTCTCCAATTATAGCAGCTTTTTATTCTTTCCCAATTGTCCTCTACTGCCATAACTATCTTCTCGCCTTCTATTTTTTTCCTTATCATAAAGTTTGTTTCCTTTATTAGAAGACATTCTGCCCAGATTGGAAGCCTTTTTCCCTTGATGGCTAAATTTATTTATCAAGATACACATTTTCTGTCTCTTTTATGCATTCTTCAGCCCTTTGACCTTAACAGTCCTTCTTGTTCCACATCAACCTCCTTCCATGGCACCTGAACTGTTTGAGTCAGGCTTAAGAAATGACTTCTTGTTATTTTATTGTTCTGATTTATTATTCTTTTGTTCCATGTTATTTTGACTAACCTGTAATCAGAAGATAGCTAGTTCCACAGCAGGGATGGTTTTAAAGAGATAAGCAATTTTTCTGTAAGCAATAAGGAAATTCTGTCTCCCTTGTCAAATGATAATAATAATAGTAATACAAAAGTAAATTTCCTAATTATCTTATAGGTTAGGGTAGTCATTATCCTAAGGCATTACTACCTTCCCAGATTATTAGGTGAGGACCATAAGATTTAAAGATATTGACCAGGGCAAGGCTAGGCTTAAAATTATTGTTTACTGTACGTGCACATTCTCCCAGGAGCAGGTGGAAGAATCACTTTTTCCAATAGTAATAAAGCAGAGAAGATACAAATAAATAATTAGAGCTCCTGAATGCAGTGTACCAGATTTCCAGTCCATAGCACATGGCTAATTATACCCGTGGCTGGAGCTGCAAACTGAAAACGCTTTTCCTGCTCCGAGTACAGATGAGATTCCTACAAGCAGAATGAAAAGGTTTGCTTTCATCCCAGACCTACTATGATGACCTCCATATCTGTGAACTACACTGGAGGGAGCTACTAACAATCCAAAACAGAGAGCTCAAAATACAGAACATTTTGCAGAAATATTGCTTTGGGCATTTCTCTAGCTTCAGCGCTTGGTATGATACCAGGAACAGAAAAAAGAGAACCAATGTGAGACAATGCCAGCAATATATCCAAAAGTCAGCATGGGAGGAGTTATGACAGTTCTATGCACCACTGATGCTTTTTAGTTAATCTTTTGTAGTTTTCCAGGGGGTGGATGTTTAAAAAAAAAAAAAAAAAAAGTTTATGAAAGACAGTGTGTTTTTCTTGTAAAGCACAGACCAAACTTCTAGACTTTCAAAAAACTTCTTCAAATCTTTCCTGACAGTTCATTAAAGCAAGATAAAAATGACAGCTTGATTGTAGGAATTCACCAGAAGATCCTAGCCACAGAAAATTTTACTTCATACTATAAAAAAAAAAAAAAAAAAAAAAAAAATTCCTGGTAATAATGGGGAAAATTTTCATTGCTTGCATGTATTTCCACTTCCTAAAAATCCTCTGGGCTGTAGAAGCTACCAAAAAGAAAAGGATTAATCAGTGGTATAAGTTTTCTGAGTATGTAATTTAAAAGGTCAGCCCTTAGCAGGAAATACACTGTAAAATTACCTATCTGTTCATAATAAAGATCTAACTATGCAGTTATAATCTTTGTGATATCTAAGCAGCTATTGAACCATGTAAATACAAAAAGATTGAAAATCAAAAAGAATTTTCCATTGTTCCTTGCTCTTTTATGTTTGTCTAAGCTTCTTAAGGAGGGGAAAAAAAAAAAAATCTCTTCAATCCCCTCCTCTTTCCTAAGCAAAAGATCAACAAACCTAAGTGAAGCAACAATATTCTAATTCTCCCCTTTTCTTTGTGGGAGAGAAAAAGAAGAAAAGAGGTAAGGAGTGAAGGGCTATCTCATTGTAATGATGCTTCCTTAGCTCTCTGTAAGTCAAATCAAATCCAAATACAACACCACTTTAAAATCAGTCTGGATGAAAGTGCTCGAGAAACATTAGTTAAAGCTCTTACACAAAAGTTTTTAAGTAGAAATGACCTTGATTTTCTTCCTTTCCAAGAGCATAGCCCTTCCAAATGAGACAAGTTCCCTTATGTCTTTACTTCCTGTATAATGTTTAGAGACTGAATAACCATGTTTAATGAATTTTGTAAATGTAGGGAAAATGTAGGTAGGAACTGCAAGAAAGGATGAACTCACAGAATCAGAGGAAGCAGTCAACAGATTAAATGTTATTTTTCATTCAATTTTTTCTAAATAAAAGTCAGAGGCTTAATTACAGTCTACAGAAATATAATGATGCAGCAGTGGAAATGCTTTGTGCAAGTGACCTCTTCCCCTCTCTTTCAATCCAACAGAAGCAAACCCATTCTGTTTCAGATCCACCAAAACAGAACAAACTCTTCCTGGACTATGAAGTAAACAGTTTACCATTCTAAAACTCAAATGACCCCTTCTTGTGTCTCTTGGTGACAAGGTTCAGGTTATTAGCTTGGTTATAGCTCAGACCAGCCCCCAGTACATCACTTGGAAAACTGCTCCAGGTGACTAGCAGCCCATCTGTCAGTCACTTGCTTCTTTCTCTGCTCCTGGTAATTTACTACTCCTGCTGTTCCCTTCCCACCTACATTGTCCTTTCTATAATTCATTTACACAACCTATTCAAAAATAATGTCCTCAGAGTTTAACATCATTTCTTTATTCCACTGCTAATAATTGCTTTACATAACATCAGTTATTTGAACCTCTGCACTGCCTGCTCTGTCCAGAGATTACCCTGCCAATAAGTTACAATAAGTAGCAAAACAAAGTACTGCTGGTGAAAAATTACCAAACACTCTTCATTTAAGAAGTAAATAACAAAGTAACTTATACTGTTAGAAAGAAAACAAGATGAACCTGTCAAAGTAACTGAGACTAGTATTGCTTTTATATCATTCATAATAGATGCATTTCTTCCTTCAGCCACCTTAGCCTGGGTGATATGCAGCACTTCTTTCTGGCAAAGAAAGCAGCAGCTCTAACTACCATAACACTAGTTCCACAGTTATAGAAATACCAAAAGTATCATGGCAACAGATGAAAAGAGGCTGAGGAAAACATAACAAGAAAAAAAGTTGGTAACTAAACCCTTACAGTGATACTGCTTGCTGAGTTGACATATGTTTTTGTCTTTATGTGGAATACACTGCACAATTAAAGCCATTCTCGGGGGTTTTTTACTGGTTTTATTCTTTATTGCTTATTTTTTTTTTGTAATCAGTGTAAATTGAAAAGACTTGTAACCTCATAAATCACTGACTGTGATTTTCTTTTACTGTAATACAGCTATGCCAATCTGCTAGAGATAGTGCATTATGCTATCAACTCATCAGCTTTTCTCTTACTCTTGCCCTGGAACAGAACTAATAGAATTCTGAGAATCATAAGGAAAATCTATGCTGGTACATTAGAAGTCACATTTTTGTGTTATTATAATTCTAAAGCTGAATACTAGGAAAATAGGCTCATGGTTCTTATGGGAAAACAAATAGCCCTATCTTTTCACATCTTAGGAACAAAATAGCAGTATATAGTTTCAGTTCATATTATTTAACCAAAGCTCTATTTGAATCTCCATATTTACTAAAATTACTTCTGAATATCTCTCAATCTTCCCCAGACTCTGTAAACATCCTTAAGTGCATTTTTTTCTTCCATGTCCACCTAAACTTATTTAATCTCAGCAGATAGGTGTAGCAATGGTAATCAGAATTTCAGATTTCAAATATTTTTTCAGAATAATTCTGCGATATATAATCATAAAAATATTTTTCATGCAAAAATTCTGGAACATATTCCATAATTTTAAAGAGAGCTTGTAATTTATCTTTCTTTGAGAGTCATTTTACCTGACTTTCTAGACTGTCTTTACCTATTTTTAGTAAAATTTCTATATGAACTCCTGACTGCTGCAGCATCCTTTTCTCTGACCCAATGTTTTGTCCTCTGGGTCTGAGAAATGCATCTGCTAGTATCACTTAATTTTCTTATTGCTTTAATTATGCCACTCATTCCCTCGAGTTTCTCCCTTAACTCATTACATTCATCTCCTTTAAAGCCCTGTGGAATTCTGTTCTTTTTTATCTCCCCTCAGCTGTCTTTGCTTTTTCCCATGCCAGTCTTGACCAGCCACTTTGCCAGCAGAGAATATAGGCCTTTTTGGTTTCCCAACTTGCTATTTTAACTACAAATTCAGTCACAAGATTTGTGCCACCCCTTTGAATAAGATCTCCCTGAAGGCTCATTTCTGCCCTGCTGCCTGTGGGCAATCTCTACCTAATAGTGACATAAATGCTTCACTGTTACCTTATTCCTAAAAGCAATTGTCCACACTGTTTGTATGCTCTTCATAACTAATCTATTTTAATGTGCCAATTGTGAACTCCCCAGGAAATCACATGCCAGGAGTCTTATCAAGGAGGAGCACACATCACAGGAGGCATTTCATCCATCATCATACCCCCTAAAGGTAACCATTTCTACCCTGCTTTAATGGAATTTTGAGGATCTGAAGTGGAAAATGACTACCAAATTACTTACCCTGTCTCACAGAAGTGACTTGGTCAATCTCCTCAGGGTGCAACAAAATAGGATGTCCAGTCTCTTGTTAAAACTATCCAGGGAAGTACCTTCTCTATTGCCAGCTCCTTTATATTTCTTTTAGCTTGGGGATTGCTTTTCCCCAGGCTTCCTTTATTTATTGCAATTTTATGCATACTTACAGAGCACATTTTTTATAGTAAATAATGGAACTGCATTCATTATTGATAGGTTTTTTGCTCCTGCAGCCTGAGTACATTTTATGAAGAACCAGTGATACATAGTTTCCTTTGGAATATACTCCATGATCTGTATTTTTTCTCATTAGTCATTTCTGAAATCCCACAAAGTCATAATCAGAAGAGAGCTGGGCTGTCTTTACCAGAAGATCCATCCAGCTCCAATCCTGCAAACTCATGGGCACCCAGACTACAGCAGATATCCAAGGTAGAAAATAGTAGGGGTACTAAAACAATACTAAAATTTTCAGCTTAGCTATAGAACTATATCAATTTCAGTCCAAAGCAGATTATTCTTCTGCTACTTCTTGATACACCTTATTTATATAACATGATTATATGGCTTTGCAGTGCTTTTAATGACAAAGTTTGTGTTATGCCTTTTAGGGCTGTCTTTCACAGTACAGTTTTCACTTTAATTTTTACATATCCTTTAGGAACAGATAATCATTTTTGTTTGTTTGTCTCCTTTTATGCATCTTTGGATTTTATCTACATTTATCTGTTTCCTACTTGTGCTCAATGTGCTTTTTAGGGTATGCCTGCCCCCAAATAGCCATCCTTCCTGCAAATGTGTGGTGATGAGGTCCCAAGCATGGGCCATTCCCTTTTATTCCTTCCTGCAGAATCTTCCTGTGTTTATTTCTCTCCATCAGCACAAAGGCTGCAGCAGTCCAAGCACCAGGTGACCTATAAAAGTCTTATGGATGAACTTTTCTGCTTGACTGGGTTGCTGCAGGGAGCTGAAGAAGCTGCAGATAAGAAGCTCACCTGGGAGAGCCATAGATGCCCAACATGGCAGGAGTAGCCCACAGGGTAATTATGCACTAAACTGGGAATTTCCACCTCTTCCCTCGGTCCTGCTGGATTCTTTTCTACATCATGCTTTATTTCCAGACTTTTTGAGGGGATGGAAGGAGGAATATTTTGCTATTGCTCTTAGAGAGTGGTAATGCAGTGCTCTTTTTGTCCTTTGTATTTAGAGTTTAGAACAGAGATGAAGGATTTCTGCATCTTACTACTGCCTCCCTGCACTTTCAGATTCTGCTCACTTGAGATTCCCAGCCAAGGAAGGCATTATGTTAAGTGCTGCACTATCAGCAACAGTCATAGGCACCTTTTTCCAAAAAAATATTCTTTTTCCCAAGCAATACTGCAAAAAACCACAATTCCAGGAGATTGTGGGGAGGGCAGGTCTGTAATGGACAGTACAGAGGTGCTGAGTTAGCTAACATTGAGGTAAATCAGAATGAGAACTAATGTAATTATGTCAGTGCAGAGATCAGAAGAGAGCTGTGCTGGCTGGGGCAGTGCTGCCTCCTCTAATGAACTCCTCTGCCAGGCTACACCTCACCCAGATTTGGGAGCCAAACCTGCCTTGTCTGCATGGCCAGTTTGCACCAGAAAGCCCAGAAAGCTCTGTGCCTCGTTCCACTCTGCAGTGCTCATTCCCTCAATACATTCTCAAGAATGTGATGTGTGTGTGCATGCAGTGCATGCAAATGGGACGTCCCCCAATCCTTGCAGCCCATGTAAAAAGACATAATTGTGCCAACAAATTGCATTGGCTAATCAAGACTCCTGGTCAGACAAACCATCCCCACCACACTGGGAAAAGGCATTACAAATCAGCTGGAGAAAAGCAGTGTTTAAAACCAAATGAATCTGAGAGACTGGCAGCTGACCCAGCCCTGGGGGATGGTGAGGGCAGGACTCCAACAAGTCTACTGAGCTTCACCTCCAGTGCTGCACTTGCCTCCTTAAATGTGCTCCATCTCCACAGAGCTTCTGATACTGATCCCCAGAGCCTGACTTGAGTCTGTACCTAACAAAGAATCAAGTTAACAAATACCATGGCTGATTGATATGAATTTCTGAGCTGGTTGCATTCCAGCTTGAGAGACTTTTTGTTTGCCTTAGCTTATACAGCTGGAGAAAACAGGCACAACACAGAATCCCAGAATGACCATCAAGATTTCACATTCCTGCCTTGGGTAGGGACACCTTCCACTAGACCATGTTGCTCAAGGCCTTGAACACTTTCAGAAATGAGACATTGACAATTTCTCTGGGAAATCTGTGCTACTCTCTCAACACCCCAAAAGTAAAGGATTTCTTCCCTTTTCTTCCCATTCTAAACCTGTTCCCTGCCAGTTCAAAACCATCACCCATTGTCCCATCACTACATGGCCTTGTCAAAAGTTCATCTCCTGCCCTCTTTAGCCTCTTTAGGTGCTGGAAGATGCTATAAGGTCTCCCTGGAGCCTTTTCTTCTCCAGGCTGAACAAATCCAACTCTCTCAGCCTGTCTTCACAGGACTTGTTACCCTGGGTACAGACACTTCAGATAAAGTTTGACTAATGTAAATATCTCAGAGCTATGAAAAGTGTTTTCCATCATAAAATAAACAGCTTTAACTTTCAGTTGATTATTTTTTGATATGACTTTTCTCCCACTATACTGTACTTTTCTGTGAGATCATTCAGGAAGCTGGACATTATCTAGGAGGCTTTTTATTTAATGTATAATTTTGCAGATTATAATACTGTTCTAGGAATGACAATTATTTTAAAAATCACAGAAGGAGAAGGGAAAGATTTGATCTGCTCTAGCTGTAGCACACTGTTACCCATTGATGCTGAGTGATTATTGAAAATCACTTCTCAACAGTGAAGATCAAACTGTGAATGGCAACCAGATTGTGGGATATTTCAAAAATGCATGTGAAGCTCAGAGAAAGGATAAAACAGAAACTAGTGTTAAAAAGCAGCATAGAGGTTTTTTCAATAATGCATAAGAGTGGGACAGCTTGGCATATTCAGAGAAGACTTTTGCTTTAAAAAAACTACATATTCTCTCTGATCCCAAGAGGATCTGCCACAGTATCATTTATTTTCTAGCTAATGGGCCAGATTCACTCAGAAAATGGTTTGCATTCAGCAACACCAAATTAAGCCTCTTGGTGCACCCACCCACCCTGCTGTGCCTTCACAAGCACTCAGGTACCTGAGAAGCCAGGGGGGCTGGGCATGGATCTGTCTGGAAAGGAAGAAATAAAACCCAAAAAGCAAATTTTCCTTGATTCCCTGTGCAGCTGTACAACAGCATGGCCAAGTCAAGGGCTGGTGTAAGAGGGATGAAGGGGGAGTCAGTCCTGTGGTGTGAGGACCACCAAGCAGTAGTTCATTTCTACCATGGCTCAAGCTGATTTAGGGGATTGGGAATGACTCCTCCTAGGATTAGCTGATCTGAGGGTGCTTCTGAGCCACTTGGCAGTTTTCAGCAGTTTCTGGCAGCAGATCAAACAGAGGGTGTGACTCTCTCTATTCCAGCCAACCCACCCTGCAGTCCCAGCCGACACTCTCAGCTGCTGCTGTGCTTCCCCCACCACACCTTCCCTGCATCTCACAGGCAGCCTGGGCTGACTGTAAAAGGGTAGGTATACTCCTGGCTGAAAGTGTGATTCTCTGTAATCTCTCTGAGTGGAGGCAATGTGATGCCCTGCCTAGCCTAGAATTTCACCAATGTTTGGGTGACAGTCGATGAGAGGGACGGAGGGGGGCACACACTGGCCTTTAATCCTGCCTGTAATGACTATTATCAGTGCTGCTGCCAGTTCCCGACCCAGGCTGTGATGGGAATTCCCTCTGAGGCTCTCAACACATCAAGGATAGCTGCTTTATTGCAGCAGGGAAAAATACACCTCTCTGCATGGTGTCAACAGCAAGGTTCAGCCTACAAACGCCGAGTAGCTGCACTGAGGCAGCTCAGGAGCAGCTGATGGGCACCAGTTCCCACCACACTGGCTGTGCTGGGCAGGTAGAGCAGACCCAGCAGCAAAGCAAGCAAGGGTGCATCTGCTGCTGGCACTGGTATCCCTAAAAATAACTGCACACCTAACCCAGCTCGTCTGAGCAGTGCAATGACAGGACACGTGGGTCCTGTATTCTTCCCTCATTCCCACCCTCCTTCTTCCTCCCAGAGCATTCAGTGCTTCCTCTAACTCTGTTAAGAGAAGACTCAAGAGAAGATCAAAATGAATTTAAAATTAGAAGTGTGTTGTTTCTCTTAGATAATAAACTCTTAGCTAGAGTTTCTAATGCAATTGGCCTTTTCCCCCCAGATGAAATATCTTTGATCTTAACATTAAAAAAATAAAATTTCTAGGGATCATGAAAAAGTAGTTATTTATAAAGAATATTGTAATGCTGCATAAAGTTTACAAGATAAACTATTTCTTGGTGTTAGTAATAAAGTTACAAGTAAAGAGCTAGCATAAAATGTTCTGAATAACAGTGTTCTGAACCTACTTGAAGAGCTGGAATGCAAACTAAGTGGGGATGTGTTTGAATCTGGTTTTGTGAGGTTTTATGCAAACTCCTTTGTTTAAAAGAATGCAGTAGAGGCCATCAGTTATCTGCCACTGGCAGGGCAGCACTGCAGCTTACTGTAGTTCTGAGAAAAATAAGTTTCATCTCGGTATAGGGCACAAAACTGTAACCATGGCAGAGAGATGCAGAATGCCATAGGTAATTTAAATTAGGTTTATTGGCAAAATCTAAAGCAGTTAATGTTAAACTCACTCTCCAGGAATGCCACAGTATCATAGACTTGGAGAACATGGATAGCTATAATTTCTTTCTCAAAGAGATTTTATCTCTTTTAGAAACCAACTCAAGAAACCCACTCATGTTAATGTCACTACCAGAATTTTCTAAATCATTGAGAAAAGGAAGGCAACACTATAAAGTGATGGTGATTGTTTTGAAGGCTGGAAGTCAAATAAAGATCATCTTATTGTTCTGCTGGCATGACAGCAAATCAGCAGAAATGCAAAGATAACTTGCCTGAAAAGCCTGACACTTCAAAGGATGTAAATTAATCTCTTAAACACAAAATACAATAAATGATTACAGAATAAACTAAAATAATATATATGAAAAATATATGGACATATAATAGAATATTTATGAAACTGGTGGCTACGAATGCAATGAGAAGAATTCCTAATCCTTCCTGTCAGCAGCCAAAGTTGCAGAGAATCACAAATCACTCTTATGGGTGGATCTGACTGACTTTTCAGAGAGATAGTTCCAAAGGGGCCTTATTACATCTGCAGATGGAGAGCTCAGAGTGAACAGAAGCATCTGGGCAAAATGCTCCTCTTATTACTTTTGCACTATTATAATATAGTCTTAATCTCTTTGCAGTAAGTGTGTGATTCTAGGAGTTAACTTAGGAGGAAGCACTTGTGTTAAACTGTGCTAAGCCCTAGTGTACCTTAAGAGACTTCAGTAAGAAAAATCTACAGCACAGCCCGAATTTCATAGAAAGTTGGTGCAGGAGAAAGGGCTGGAGCACATCAGACTCTTTGTTCTACACTACTTGAGTTTTTTACTCAATGCTTTGATATTTGAATTTCAGAAGTTCCAAGCAAAGAGTGAGTTGAAAGCGAAGACGGTTCCAGAATGTGATTGATATCAAGTGCACCTACCCAAAAGATTGGTTTGTTCCCTGTTGCATATTTGGATCTTTGTCCCTGACCAAGGTCCAACACTAGACCCAGTCTGCTGCACTGGATCCCTTTCAGATGAGCCCACTTGATACCTTATATTACTGAGAACTGCTTATTGCACTGAAAAATCACATGAACTTAAGGTCAGAAAATGCCAGCAACATGTGTTGAAAGAGCACAAAGCTTTGCACAGAGGCTTAGCTCTCCCAAAAATACCTGACAGAAGCAAGAAAAAGAGGCTGGCACAGAGGGAAAGAATGAAATTCTAGCCCTACATTTGTGTTTTTCTTCTTACAAAATAAGTTATATAAGTCTTATAAATTGAGGTTGAGAAATGGGAAGAAATGGTAAATAAGTACAAGTTGCTAGATATTCTAGGTTTGATACTGCAAACTGCTTTATGCCTCCAGACCTTACTGAAGTGTTGAGATACAGAGAATATCTGGCAAGATCAGACTGTTGGCACTGCCTCCAGGGTGCATACACTTCCAGAGCAAGAAGTAATCTCTCTTATCTCTCCTTTTCTTCCCAGCTTTCATTTTGTTTAAGGACTAGGCAGGTTCAAAAAAAAAAAAACCCAAAAAAACCTTACTCATTTCCATAGTAGTATATATAAACGAGGTAAATGAATAATGGAACTGCTCACCCATCCCTGCAAGGCTGTGATGGATAGCACACATCCATTTAGGAGATGGGAGTTGTTGAAGAAACAGACACCGGGAAAAACATGATAAAAAGATCGATCACCTTTGAAATATACCTGCTGGTTTTGCCTGCAGATAAAGTAATAAAATAAAGACTGTTTCGCCCTTGTCTGTAAAAACAATGAGACACCAGGAATGTTGAAACATTTCAGGTAGTTCTCCCAGCTGCCACAGGCAGAAATGGGCTCCTGCTGTAACATTCACATGAATGAGCATGCACTTAGAGCTCTGCCAGCCATGGTCTGGGTGCCTTGCTCTGCAGAGGAGCAGCTCTCATGAACTTCAGTGGAGATTACTTAGCCTCTTGCATTTCTCCTCTACAAACAGACCTTTGTTTGCAAATTCTCCCACAATTAAGACCAGGTTTTCAAGAGTCTGCAGCACCCAGCAACTCTTGCTGTATGATTTATGGCTGGCTAGAAAGCCACAGAAGAGACTGTGATGCTGCTTTTACAGGATTCAGTTGCAGCTCTTGATTTCCTTTTAACACGAGGCCCCACTTATACTTATTCTAAAATAGAAAAGACATCCCATGAAGAGGACAGTATAAGGTTGGTATATCAAATCAACCCCATTAAAATCCCATTAGTTCTTGGGATGGTTCATTACATAGGTATGTCTTTATCAACCATGAGCATGACTATTTATTATTTCTTCTTCACAGTGGGGATATTTCTAGCACTGATTTCAGTGTGTTCAGGATGCAGCCCAGTGTCTCTAAGCCATGAAGAATAAAACTTTAAAGTTTGGTTTTCTCTTTAAGTTAACAGCCTGTGCCAATGAAGGGTGCAGCAGTTTGATTGTAGGTAAAAGAAAGCAGCTAGAAACATTTTCTTTCTCTTACTTCAGCTAAAGATTTTTTGAGATATAATAATCCATCTCCTCACTCCAGTGAAATGCTATTTTGATAGAATTAATTTTAAATGAGCTCCCAGCCTTTCATAGTTCAGTGCACTAATTACATCCACCCAACACAAACACAAGATGACGCCTCTCACACAGGGGGTTGTAGGGATGCTGGAGCCAGGGAAACACAGGGAGCAGAGCTGAGACACAGTGTGTGATTTCTTCATCTTATTTTACACACTGAGGCACAAAAGCACATTCCAGCTAAATGCTGAAATTCTGCATAAGGATGTAAACCTGCAGGAGTGAGATACATATAACTAAGAAACTTCTGTTCTTTTCATCATAGAGCACAGAAGAATTGAAGAACTGCCTCATATTGTTAGCCAAGAATGTTCTTAAGAACTAGCAGAGAGCCAACACTGCTAAAATCATCTGACATATATGCAGGTGATCTTATTTTCTGACTAGCAATAAAAAGAAACAAGACAATATTTGAGGTTTGGGCTTCTTTTAAAAAAAGCTTAGTTCATTGCAAAAAAAAATGTAAAAAACATTTAATGAAAAAATCTATTTTTAAGTACAGAATTTGTTCATTAGTTTTGAGAAATCATCAAATATTTCTTCATAATTTAACTTTTTGCAATTCAATATAAGATATTGTAAGAGTAGTATTTAAATCTATTTCAATTCTGTGTGCAAGCCACAGGCTGGAAATGACAGAATGAAGACAAAATAATTTTAAAATATATTTTAAAAAATATTTGGAGAAAAGTTAGAAGTGGATCCTATATACAGCCATCTTTTTCTTCAATTTTACATCACCCCTAGCTGCAGGGAAGGCAACAGCTGAGAAGGAGGGCTGCATCTCAGTCAGAAGGCTCCTGAATCATTGTGCTAAGATTTAAATGCTGCACTGTTCTGTACGATAGCTATGCTGGAAATGTTAGTTGGCAAATCTTCTGCAAGCACTTATTAACTCCTTATGTTAATTTCAACACTTTGCCTCATAAGCATCCATAAATCAGGTCCCAAATTCCCATCTCTAGTCATGTAACAAGGCTATTTAATCGATTACTATGCTTAGGGTACATACCAACCACTCAGAAGGAGGATTAAATCAGCTAACTTGATCTCCAGCCTTAACTTAAATTAATGTGCTATTTACTTGTCCTGCAACACACTTTCTCTGCTGCTTTAAAATGTTTTACCACTCTTGGTTTGGTAGAGAAGAATTTAAATTTTGATATTTATAGATTAGCACTCTTATTTAAAGTCAAGGTCCAGGTTTTCTCTATGGTAATAGAAAGACAAGCTCCTTTGTTGGTAACTGGTTCTGCATAGGTTTAAACCATTCTTTGGAAGCAGTCTTCCCTTTACACTAGGTTTGGAGGGAATCATAACTGTGGAATAAGTGCTCCTAAGATTGAAGGCAAAAGTCAGGTCAGCTGAATCTGGGTCATTGGCTCCATAATAGAGTACAAACTCCCTGTAATTACTTAACATCTTTCAGAAAAAGAACCATTAGGACCAAGATTTACAGTCAGCTGAGTGGGAGAGAAGATCAAATGCCTTTAGGTGGGAGAGAAGGCAGGGCATGCTCTCTAGCTGTATGAATTTTGAAAAACTGAAACTTCTACTCAAAGAAAGAGAAACAGAAAGAGGGAAGAGCCCCAAAATAACTAGTGAATAGGATACTACAGTCTGAGTGCTGCAGACCAGTGTTTACAGCTTGCTCTATATAATTCAGACCCAACTAAAAATTAATTTCTACCTTAATGGCATAGGTTTTCATTTTCATCTTGGACTTGCATAATTTTTTTCTTTGCTAATAAGTACATTTAATTTCAAAGAAAACTTTTCCAAATTGCTATAGCTCTGACATATTCTCATGAGGATACTCCTATACCTGCTCTCTGTGAGCTAATCCAAGCCAGAGCCTCATACTGATCTCCTGCTAATCCATAAATCCTAGTTGGCTAGTCAAATAATGGGATGTACACTTCAAATCTTTAAGAAGGGAAAACAGGGATGTTCCTCTGCAGAGCAGCACACAACTGCATGCATTCCCTGCAGGCTTTTCACTCCCTTCTTGTTGTGAGCTAAATGCTATTATCACTGTCTCATGCTAAATAAATAAAAGCTTTTGCACTTTGCACATAAAGGATGTCCTGGCCTGAAGCATCTTTCACAATTTAGCTATTGGACTCTAAGCAAATAACTCTACATCAAGACATGCTCTCAAAGATAAGCCAAAGGAGTATTTCCCATGGAGTAGTACAAAGCCTAAACCTGCTGCAGTCTCACATCTGAAAATTGCCCAGCAATGCACATGCACATCTGACTGGTGGGAAGATTATCATACAAACAATCCCAAATCCAAAAGTGAAGGAAATTCCTTTAATAACCATGAAAGATATGCACATTGATTGTCATACAGTCACTTTTAGTTGCATTTTTGAGTAGTTACCTGCATGAGAATGTGGAAGGAAAATCATTTGTGGCTGCTAGGAAAGTAGCCTCACAAATAAATGGGTAAAATGCTGCCTTTGTTTTCCATCTCTGACGACATTTAAGCAAAGCTTTCCATCTTCATCCTTTTCAGGATGAAATCTTTATGTTTTTGGTGCTTCAACAAAATAAAAATGTTTTATCAAATGTATTGACCTCTTCATGCTTTCAACAAAGAAAATGAAAAAGCAGTATGATTTTAAAAAGTGTAAAGGCATAATTTCAATTTCTTTTCACCTTTGGAAAAATATCAAAGCCTTCCCTATTATATTAATCTATATAATTATACTACAAATGGCAAAACAAAATGCCTGGATCTAAGTTTCTTGTTATTTACAGAATTGCATGCTTTGCAAAAATATTTCAGTGGGAAACTGCAAAATTCCACATCTTCATTTGGTTGACACACAAGTGTCAGAGTTCCCCTGGAGCAGAAGTTCTGGATGCCACTAAGCTGAACTGAGCAGGCCACCCTCCTGCTAGGGCAGAGTCAGCACTCTCTGGGCTCCAGGATAGACCTCAGTGCACATAAATATTTTTGACCTGCAGTTTAGCCAAGGGGCTCTGCCCAGTCATTCCTACGAGCTCTGACAGCTATAAGAAGTACTTTTAAATTGCTGTTAAAAACTACACAGCATACACTATAATAGGGAATAATGAGGGGGTAAAAAAAATCTTTCCAAGAATGGGTGTTGCTGTGTCTGCTTTTCCTTGCCATCATGGAAGAGAACTGAAAATCACAGCATACGTTTCAATGGACAGATATCTGAAACTTTGGAGTTCTTCCTCACATTGCAATATGGAAGATTTCAGAGGTCTTGGTTAGGAATCCCACTAGAAACTGCATATATTGAACAGAAGACACATACAAAAGTAAGCAGGTTGTCAGAATGCCTTCAAAGCAGTAGTATGAAAATCCAGAAATAACTGAAATTCTCACTCCATGAATCTTGAATTAGGTTCGATCACAGTGAATTGCATTGCCTTCTGGCACTAAGCCCTGCTAATTACTTCAATCCTCACTCAGGGAGTGGTGAGATTTAATATTACCATCAAAGTACATCCAGTCAGTCCTGCATCAGCCATACAGAAGCCACAACTCAATTAGACACTGAAACTAAGCTCTTTGTTCCCTTTTATACTGCTGGAGTCCTTGTCAACTTAAATTATATGTGGATCTACACAAAGTCTTGAAGACATAGCCTCCAGTGAAAACTTTTCTGCATGAGGGGGATTAATCACAGAGAGCAATTAACATTCTAAGAATTAAGTGCAACTGTAAAATTTTACAAATGCTAATAAACAAACTCATTAGTACTTATTTTCTTTCTGCTACAAAGATTAATCAAAGGTCATAACACTACAGCTGACAGGATTCCTGTGATTACAGCTCCACTATGCAATTAACTTCCCCTAAAATTCATTCCCCTTTTCCTACAAACTGCCATATGCCCCTTAAGGAAGAATGGACAATGTCAAATGATTTTTTTAACATCAGAGTGATATGCAAGAGCTGAACTCCGCAAAATCTACATGAAATGAAATTGATCATTAAAATGAAATCCTAAATTCTGAAGTTTTTTTTTACTTAAAATACAACTGAAAAGACATTCTTGAATGTCTCCAGCCTTCCTCAGCAGAGGGGTACTTAACACTTAAGGAGTGAGTGGAGATGTACCCAGTACAATTTCAATCCTCTGCCTTTATGACCTGTGAAATGCAATGTGAAAATACCCAAGTCCTTTCCAAGGAAGTTAGCTCAGTCCTTGACCTGTACAGGTGGCTCAGGTAGGATGCCACATATAAAAATGTGAACCAGCTTCCAGAGCCAAGCTGGTTATCTCCATGCAGCACTGACCTGCACCTTGGCACCATCTGGACTGTCTGCTCAGGTCAGTGCTAGCTCAGAGCTCTCAGTGCCCAGCCAGCTCACAGACCTTTCTTTTCTCCACCTTTTCTCTTTCTTGCCTCCTCCTGGCTGGCTCTGATAGCCTGTTTTGTCAATCCTAGCACGAGCTAGGATTTTGCTTTCTTTCTGGTGATTCTGTCCTTCCATTTGGGCACTACTTTATTTCATTAATCTTACATGAGGTTGTAAGTGGGATACAGTCTCCCTGTGAAACTAATATTCCTACTGTGGCACCTGGAGCACACCAGGAAGAGACAATACAGAAGTAGCTCCTGGTATAGGGAGCCCATGCTCTGGTATGAGACAAATGATATGGAATTTACTCCTGGCTGGGGGCTAAATAGCATTTCAAATCTTTTTTAGAAACCACTTACAAAGCTTCTGGGCATGCCACTGTCCTAATACAGCCAAACATTGATTCACCAGCAGCTTACAAATGTACAGCAGCATAGACATAAGCATACAGATATGCCCTAACACCCACATTAACATCCCTTCCCTGCAATCTGGTGACAGAGTGAATGAGATATGCAAGCAGTTAAGGGTGGAAAATGTATCCAGTTAAGGACAGTGAGGAATGGTCTCTTCCTGAAACCACTGTCCATACTGAAAGGCCACTCTGACATGGTCTTGACATTTCTCTGCACTTGTAATGCCTGAAGCAAGATACAGATTGAAAATCTCTATTTTTATCTTTCAAAGGATCTGGGTGCCCATCTTCATTTGTTAACCTGAGCAGACTCGACCCCTATTTTTCTCCTCCTGAAGATCCTACTTATAAAGGAAAAATCCTTCAATTACTTCCCTTATTGATAAGAGAGATACACTTGGCAACTTGGCTAACAGAGGTGGAGGAAAATTGCCTTCTTTTAGGAGGGCAAAATGAAATGGCTCCTGAGGTTGTGGCCAGTGAATAAAGTCCTGAGTTTTGTGGTATGGTTTCCCTATCAAGTGCTGGATAATGAACAAAAGAAATGCAAAGAAAGAGAGAAATGGGAGAAGGCAAATTACACCCTGGGCTGCATCAAAAGCAGGGTGAGCAGCAAATCAAGGGAGGGTATTCTCCCTCTCCAGTCCCTTCTCATGAGACTCCATCCAGATTACAGCATCCAGACATGGACCTGTTAGAATTGGGTCCAGAGGGGGCCATGAAGATGGAGAGAGGGCTGGAGCACCTCTCCTATGAAGACATGCAGAGAGAGTTGGGATTGTTCAGCATTGAGAAGAGAAGGCTCAAGTGAGACTTCATTGTGGCATTTTAATGCTTAAAGGGGGCTTATAGGAAAGATGGGGTCAAACATTTTAACAGGGTCTGTTGCAAGAGGTAATAATTTTAAACTAAAGAGACTAGCTTTGGATGAAGTCCTCCTCATTTTAAGATACAGTCTGTACAAACAAATTCAGGATATTAACTCTGGAATTAAACCACTGAAAGACAACTCCTGTATATCATGCAGGTAAAATAGTGATGGATCTAAAAGTCTTTTGGAGATAGAAAAATTGGAATTTCTTACAGTGTATTCAAAAATGTTTACTAGTCCAATGCAGAATTCTGAAGAATTATGAATAGCTAGCCCATTGACTCTCAGCCTTGCCATCTTCATGTATCCAAGTGGAATCAAAGGGTCTCACCAACACAAAGTCATGAGATAAGAAAAAGACCACAAAACATGTAAGAATGCCATCCTCAGAAGCATCCTTCATGCAGGAAGCTTTTATCCCACCCACAAATCATCTGGGAACCTCCAGCAAATGGAAAAAGGCAGAGGTTTGAATGAACACCAGTGCCTTAGAAGTGAGAAGCTACTTACCTAAAAATAGAACTCTGTCCTATGCAGCAGCCTGTAAGGATGTAGAAATTCTGCTGCTGCTGTAATTTTGAAGCCCTTGAAGCTCATTCTCACCCATATATTCACATACATTCTCTACAACCCCTAAACAAGAAAGGGCACAGCTAGACACAGTAGATTGTACATAATCTGAAGATAACTCATTTTTATTAAGATGTAAATTAGCAAGTTGCTATCTATGTACATAATTTATTAGATGCAGACATATATGGAAAATTGCATTTGGAGTCTCAAGGCTGAGTCTAAGTAGCATGTTTCCTAGTAGAACATCTAATTTTTTCACATGCTTGCTGAAAGGGGCCATGAAGCATGTAAAGCAGGCACTTAATACGGATCTAAGTCATTTTATCAGCTCTGAGTATTTAATTTATATGTCCTAGCTGGTAAATTGTTCTTCCAACATGCTTCTCCTATTTAAAAGAGTATTTATCCCTAAATAAGGCACACTGTAATGTCTCTTAGTGTGAGTCCTGGGACTCAACACACCTTTATTTAGCCCCTTAACTGGAGACTGCTCTACTGTCCTGGGAACTGATGGAAAGAGGAAGAAATTCCACAGGTTGTGTCTCTCTCCCTTTTTCATATCTGTGCTCCTACCTTGACTTCAGTTCAGTGACCAAAGTCAACAAGGAGAAACCCAGACCTATGTCTTCTGGGAACAAGCTATATTTGAATAAATATTTATTGCTTCAGGAAGGCCTTTTAATCATAATGAAAATCAAGTCAGTCTCAATTTGTCAACAGATATGTTTGATATTCAATTTTAGTATTATAGAGGAGAAATGCATATACCTGTTCTCACAACTCTAGCCAAGTGCCACATTCCTGCGTTCACAGAGCCAGCGAGAAATTTCTATTATTTACCCCATATTCTATTCTTCTTTCTTTTATACTCCAGTTTTAGATATGATAATGAGTCACACAAGAAAGAAGAAGCTAGAAACATGTGTTATCAAATTGAAAGCATGTCACTGAATTTACTGCTTTTATTTTTTTAACACAGAATTGATGTTAAAAATATTCTGCTTAGAGAATGAGGGGCTTGGACTTTAAAAATGTTGCCCCACTGACAGCATGATGTTCCCAGAAGTATGTGTGTAAAGGGACTAGAAGAGACTTTGCTATTTACTTATTTTAAATTGTAAGTATTGTTGTTGTATCTAACATCCTGTATAAAAAACAAAGTGGGTTCATGTCAGAACACTTGTCTCCTCTTGTGAAGTGGACTATTGTACCATAAGGAAGCAACTTCTCAGACTTTTACTAGCTAAATCAGCAATATAAATTAGAAATAAAACTTGTTTTATGGTCATGTACTTCCAGTGTTGTTGACAGTGTACTGGTGTGCTTAAAAAGAAATCATGATTTTGGACACAGATAACATGGCTTGCACTCCCTCAGAAAGGTACAGAAAGAGATGCAGGAGAAAAAAGGAAACTGAATTCATGGTGAAAAAGGGAGTACAAGTATCTGAAGGGATTCCTACTGCTGACAGTACTAATGATATCATTCCCAAGGACTGAAGTGCTGCTGTCTTTTCATACTCAGCTGCTGCAAAGGGGAGATTGGACTAGATAATGCTCTGAATGTATCTGGGAACAATCACTTTTATCCCAAAGAAGGTGAAAAGAGGATAAGAGGAGAAAGGAGAGAAAGAATATCTTACAGTAAAGGAGATAAGGGAAACAATAACCAGATTTATACCATTTTCTGTCCTACAGGAAAAAAAAAAAAATCACACAGTGCTTCTCCAAGAAGTACTTGGAGACAGGTCCTGTTTAGATATTGATGAGCCTTTTTCCACCAGCAGGGCAAGCTGCCTGCCTGGCTTTGCAATGGAAGGGAGGAGGAATGAAGAGGAATAGTCAGGAGAAACAGAGATGGTTTAATGAGTTGGTCCTCAGCTCCCATCAGCCTGAGTTTCTTTATGACTCACTATAATTCCACCCCCTCAGCAGCATATGGGAAGAAACTTAGGTTGATCCAAGAGGATTAGATATTCTTTTGACTTCAGCTCTAAATTATTTCAAGACCCCAATACCTGGACTCACATAAACCTGGCTTTAAGTATAGAAGTGAAAGACACAAATTGATTTTTGGATAAAACCAGAACAGATCAGAGAGCAGAAGACTGGTCACTCAAGGTTATACCAAGGTTTGTCACTGAAAGAATAGCAAAGAAGTCCATGCAATGTCTATGATGAAAATGTGCTTTTGAAGGTCTGGAACACTCTGTGCTGGTAGATATTTTGGGTAAATGGCATCAGTACTTTAGTGTACTGGTCTGATCTCTGCACACACAGTGCAGATGTGTACACAGCACAGAGCATTTGTGAGAAAGGCAAGACAAGCTCAATGTAATTTAAGAAAACAAAAAATCAATGCATACAGGGGCATATTCAATTCACACATTTTCTCTGTGAAGCCACATGGCCTCATTCTGTTCTCAGTTTTGAGGGTTCAGCAAACCAGCACCATCTGAGACAGGGAGGGCAGACACTTGGCAAGTGTCACTAATACAAACAGAAATTACTAACCCAAATGTGAAAAGCTGTTGCAATATTAGTGGCATACAGCAGGCACACATGAGACCTGCCCTGTATTTTCTTTTCAGCTGTGATGTGTCACCAGCTAGCCTGGCACAGCTGCAGTACAGATGTGCTGTATGCCATGCTGATGGCACACACTTCCCCCACTCTGTAAAAGACTACATTCTCTGTCACTCAGCTCAGAATCCAGCAAGATAAATGGCTAGGTAGAGGCAAAAGATGCTATTATTGCCCTGGTCAATGGAAAATAGAGTTGAAACTGTCCATCTTCTCTGGTGGCAGCACCTGACCTCTCTCCCAGTGCATGGACACAAGCTGGCCTGTGAATACCGTCTGGATTAATTGCAGCAGAAATGCTTTAGTGCCTGGCAATAAAATTAAAACACCATTTTCTCTGCTGCAACCCTTCAGAAAAAAATAAAGAAACAAGTTTTATTAGATGTGATGGTGATAGAACAAGCTATTTACTAAATAATTTGTTAATCATTTTGCATTCAGTTTACAAAGAGAAATTTCACCTTCTGGGTTGTGCACATACTGCTCAATTTAACTGCTCGTTGGGCACTTGCTATTCACAGCATGTAGCTGCTCACACAAGACACAGAGTGTTCTTCCCCATTGCCTTGCAAGATTTCTGGAGAATTTTGGACAGATTTTGTAGATTTTTCTTTGACTAGAAGGGTTTTTATTTAGCTTGACCTTATGCGTACCACTGTCCATAACTGACAGAACATCCACATGCAAACATGAGTATTTATTTTAATACCAACACAGTGTGGACAAAACCCCTCTTGCCTTACAAATATCAATGCAACAAATAAAATTGCATCAGAAAGCTGTTCATAGTCTGAATGAGCAGTGCTTGAGACATGCATTATTCAAGCTGTTCTCTCTTAGGATATTTCACCCTTTTCAATGCTCTGCTCCCACATGCTAAATTCATCAGGCCATAGATAGTCAGTTGTAAAATAAACTGGACCATCCAAATACAACCCAAAAAATGCACATCTTCTGTGCCAATGTGGTTGCAGATGATGGACCTAAGCATGTGGAGTTGCATGGATGAAATAGAAGGCATTCAGCATATGTCTGCATCTTCCTACGTGCAGAAAAAATATTTCAAAAGAATCAGAGAATCATCACATGGGCTGGTTTTGGCTGCCAGGGGAATATGTGTCATTTTGTGTAACTTATTTATACTCAAAATAATGCTTGGGGACTAATGACTGCAAAATTATTCTTTCAGCACAGAATTTGGAACAGGATAGATGTATAATTGACTTGAAAATGTAAATACTCTGATCATCTTTTAACATGAAACCCAGGAAACAAAGTCTCCTTGAAATTTGGTAAGACTTTGGGCTCTACATGTTTACAGATAGTGCTTCAGATAATTTTGCTGATAGAGAAGAAGCTATTCACAAACATTAACTGGAGCCCAGGGAAACAAGCCATTGGAGTGCTGCCTACAGAAACATGCATTTTCCTGCTGATGATGGAGGGAGCCTGGGGATATTAGATTTAATAGATAACCAACCTCTACTGTGCCATGGAAGACACTGGCCCTGGTTCACTCTTGCCATTCAGATGTAATTCCATAATGAAACAATGATAACCAAAAAGGGTCTGTAACACTCCTTTGCAATGGCAAAATGAAACAGATGCACATCCTCTGCCAGGTGCTTGTTGGACCCTACTGGAAGGGGTCCAAATAATTAGCTGCTCACCAGATGGGTAGCAAAGCACAAACAATCTAATGTGTCTATTGGGTACAGACAGCCCTGACTTTCAGTGATGTAATAACATTAACATGTGACAGCATTCAAGTTGTCAGCAATTTGAGAACTTAATTTTGTAGTTTGCAATCTGCAATGGTTTTATTTTCATTAACCAAACACCTACAGAAAGGAGACCAAAAATACAGCTGGCAGAGAGGGAAACTTGGCTTCCCACTGGGACATTGGGACTTTGCTTCATTGCCAGTAAAGGACCTGAGACACTAAACAACAAACTGGAAAGCATCACTAGCATGCAGGAAAGCTATTTTTAGCACCTTTAATAATTTGTTAGATTTTCAGTGTCTGTGACTAATCAAGAAAAACAAGACAGGGAAATATTATCCTCCACCTCCCCAAAAAAAAAGCGAAACATACAGACATGGTAATTGGTTTATAGTGTTTGCAAGCAACCACTGAAATAACCTTCAAATTCACCTCTGAGCTTCATTGGCACCCAAAGCAAGACCTGACTGAGAAAACTGAAGCTTTCCACAGAGAAATTACTTCTGGGAGCTTATTTTTCAGCCTCAGGCCTCCCACATTTGCTAGGATGAAGAATTGGGAAGGTTTTTGGTCCAGTGCAAAAATGTACTTGAGATGAGCAAATGCAGCCTCCATAGTTGCTTTTTCTTAAATAAATAATGTGAAGACTTTTGCCAGCTGTCTGTACATTCAAGTGGAAGTGGCACATATTTTACTTAGAGCAAAAGTTGTTGAGTCCTGAACTTTATGATTCACCTGAGCAACACTGGCAAGTCTTACAATTTTGTCATGGTATTAGGTGTTTTTTTCCAGAACCCCAGACCTCTGAGTGATGGATTATATGGGAATTTCAACTTCCCTCTTAATGAATAAATAAAAGCAATTTTACAGCTTTCCTGGTTATACACAAATATTTGGAAAACACAAATGTGGCAGCCCAAAAGTCTTCAAAATCAGAAGAGAAACAAGGAATGCATCATCTCATAAAAGTCATAAGGAATATTAAGTCATTGCATTATTCCTGGAGCCTAACACAGTTTCTGAGGACCTGCTGCTAGCAAAACATCTGTGTAAAATCAAAATCCCATCCAGATTAATCCACTGCCTGCTCTCTCCAATCCTTTCTGCAGTTTTAGGTCTCTGGCATTTGCTGGCCCAACTGAATTCTCCATTTGAAGGAGCCCTTTCATTGCCATGGAAATATTTGTTATTCCACAGTAGATTGTAACTGGGGACAAAGACTCAGAAAATACCTTGATTAGTTGCATTTCACTAAGGCTTCCTTTGTAATAAACCAGCAAAATATTTACAGGAAAGGTCAATACTAAGCACAACCAGATTTGTTCATTATTTTCTAAACTCTGCTCCAAGCCCATCAAAGCTTTTGATCTCCTTCCACGAGTTTTGAATAAGACCCATTAAAGAATCACATTAGTAAATATCTGTCTATTAAAATAGAAAATATTTAATATTTACCAAACAGGTTTTGATAATTAATTCTTATTTTTGGTTAAAAAACAATAATATTTAAATCTCTCCAAAGAGAGATATAATAAAGAATAGCTCCACTCTATTTAAAGAAAAACAAAATTTAAAAAATAAGAGCAAGCACTGATAAATATATGGCTAAAACTTCTGTCAATAAAGCAATCAAATCTGCATCAAAAGAACATATGAATCCATATATTGGGATAATTAATTTTGGCTAGAATTTATTTGAGAATTACTTTTTAGAAGCTACATTTCTTTGGAAATAGTTATTTGTCTCTATTCATCCAAAAATTTCACTTTAGCATCACCCTTGTAAAGGGTTGATAAGGTGAAATAAGATCACTTCTAAGAAATTTCCTGTGAAGTCTAAATTGTGCCATAGTGGATATTTTCTATCTGCTGCTTTCCAGATCTTGGCTTAACCACTAACTACACTCCTGTTCATCACATGACTGTGGATTAATATTAAACAGACATTGGGTATGAATATTAACACATAATCATGGGAATGTGTGTATAAAATATACATATATTCAAATCATAGGAGTCTTGCATTTTCAATTGCAGAAGAATTTGAAAAATATGTAATTGAAGAGCCTACTGAAATTAATTTCAAATGGTGGAAAATAAGTCCCAAGAACATCTGCTGGAACATATGGCACAACAGGATGTTCAGTATTATGCCATAATAGTACACCTTGGGTGCAGCATGAGGCATGAAGCCAAAAGGCACATTTAGAGGAAAAATAATAAAAAATTCTGGGCAGAAAAAAAATTAAATATCTAGAACCTTATTTTATATATATTTAAAATTATTTATATATATAAAAAATTATTTTATATACATATATATATATATATATATATATATATATATATATAATGTAATTTCCTGTTTAGTTTACCCTCTACATAAAATGAACAAGACTCATCACAGAGAATTTCAAGAAATCCAGTGTCTTGTAGAACTATTGCTTTCTTAATGGAAATACTTCCATGAATTTTTAACAATGCCCATGCAACCAAAGAGTCTAATATCCATTGTCTTTAAATCACCTGGAAATCAAAGAAAGCCTTGTTCTGTTACTCAGAGTTAGACTGAGGCACCACAGGGAGCCATGAACCATGGAGAGGTCAATGGGAGGGTGGAAGGGCTTCTTCCTACCTTGATTTTGTAGCATCAGGATGCTGTGGAAGAACTGTGTGTATAAAAGGGGGTGGCAAACTGCACATCAGGCATCTCACTTAGCAAATTATGACAATTCCCATGGAGTGAGAACAATGTAATTAAGCTCCTTGTAAAAAATAGGAGAAAACATTTTGTCAATATTCTAGCAGATTTTATCTTTCCTATGTTTTTACATAAAGGTTTGTTTTGCATCCTAATTCTGCAATTTATAACAAAATGCTAATTTAAAACAACAATTCAAGACTATTACCCCTTGAGAAGTCTCAGGAATCACAGCTGTCTTTTTTCTGTATCTCTCGGAGAGAGACAATATAATTGGCAAAATTCTTCTAAAAGACGTGTTTTCTCCAATGTTTTGTAAAAATAGAAACTTATGTGGTAATTAGGCATGAGGAGGGAGATGCAGAAAGCTTCTGAGCAATGGAAGATATTTTGGCAAACACCAAATTGCACAGTTTAAAATTATATTCTTGATGCCAACTTCCAGACCAATCGCATTACATTTAATTAATGACTCTTCCCACCCCTCCTTATAGACTGACTGTTGTCTGCCACATGGTCATTAGCTTGGTAACCCTGTTGACCTAACTGGGATCTAATGCAGTGACAGAGCAGTCACTACCAGCTCCTGGATCAAGTGTTAGAATGTCAGAGGCTGCCAGAGGGGAGAAGGAAATAATAAACTGCTATCTGTGTTGGCTGCTTGTAAGATACACACGGGGTAACAGGGAAACAAGGGAGATTCATGATTATCATTAGATAATTAATTATTCAGATAAGGGCACAGAGTCTTGAAGTCTCAATCTTGTTAATGTCTGCATGAAAGAGAGACTGAACCACTATTTCATTGAACCTGGTTTTCTGCAGTGGGAAGGTCTGATGTGAGAAAGAGAGTCTGAGTGAGTCTGCTTCAGAAAGGAATTTTGTGTTAGCAATACATTGCATGTGTGAGCATGTGTTGGTGTGTGCATGTATGTCTGTTCAGATGAAGAGGGTTGAACTTGATGAGAAATGGGTGAATTGAAGAAGAGAAACAGCAATAAAATACATATGAAGAACATTAAATGTCTACTAAAATAAATAAACTCGAGGTAAAATATCTGGAATCTGTTTTCACATTCAAATTAACCGAAGATGGGACTGCCCTTAATGTGTGAACTGCTATGAATAGCTTCCTGAGGACAGTCTGAAGCCAAGAAATCATTAGAGGCACTCAGAGCACAATAACTTGCTGAATAACTAAGCAAGCATCTCTAGGACTTTGAACAAAAGCTATTTAAAATAAAAGGCTAAGTAAAATTACGGAAAAGGCGAATGACTGATCCAGCAAAATGTTTTCATGATTCATTTGTAATTTCAACTTTCTTTGCCAAAACCTGGAAACATATACCATTAGAAAGGTGCTTGTTTCCAGCTCCAATAAAAATGTTCTGGTATGAATGAAACAGTCAAAGCCCCATCTTAATCAGTCATCAGGGATTACTGGGGATGGGGGAGGAAAAATGTGTTAGGGTATATCCTTCCCTATCCTGTAGCAGCCCTGTTCCTGGTTACATTCCCATCTTCTTGTTCTCAGAAACATGCTGGAGCCATTCAATCCTGGCCATTATTGGGATGAATGCTACACTGCAGCACCAAATACATGAGACTTAGAAGGCACTCAACTGCTCAAGTAAAAACAGAAATTACAGGATGTCAAGGCTAAACAACTAAACTACCTATTTTAATGTGAATGAAAAGTTCTATAAATAACAAACTTTTGTCCTGTCTTCCACCTTTTATACGTTAAAACTGGTTTCTAATGCAAAAAGAAACATTCCTGGAGGGAAAAGAAAAATGCATACTGAGTTGATATTGATGAAAGAAAGAAGGGAAAGAAGGTATGATATCTGGTGGAAAATGTTTCCAAAAAAAAATTAATTCCTTGCTCTTGTGTTTTCCCTTCAGCACAATTGGTCAGACAGCCCTTCCCTTTACAGGAACACGTGTAAATATAGGTTTGAAAGTGGTCAGTACAAGGGATTTGGTCACAGTACAATCATCAAGCCATCTTGTTCTCAGTTTTCTGCCAAAAAAAGGATGCCAGACAGCCACAACTCTTCTTTGTTGCCATGGTGGAAGAATATGCACTCACATTTACTTTTTAAAATGTTTCCTGTTTGCAATAATCAATAATCTGAGGACCTGTAAATAAGCAATGGCTCATTCCAAAGTGGCTTATTTTGTCAAATTTGACAGATGTCTTTGATAAAGTGCAGTTTATTTTGCTTCCCTTAACATACAACAAACAGGCTGCAACTTCAAGATAAATCTCGGATTAAATATTATGATTGTGGGTGGCAGCATAAAGTTCCTAAGAAAGCAAGTGGTATAAACGTCTCAAAGATCAGCAGATTCCCTGGGAAAAATGAGCTTGAATTCGAAGTTCTAAACCCACTTGGTCTTGACTCCACTCACCAACATTTTCCAGATGCAAACTATTTAGGCTCTAAAGGAGTATGTGGTCCCTAAAAAAATTAGGTATATGCATCTTTCATGCTCAGCTGCAGTCTAGGTCCCTACAGAGGTTCCTCTAAAGAAATTTTGGCACAACTCTACTCAGAGCCTGATTTCAGCTGAAAACCTGGAAGAATTAAGTACTGTAAAACTGGCTACAGAAACTTTCAGCTCATGTTAATCTACAGATAACAGGGGGTTGCTGTCTATGAGGTCTAGCCCCCTGCCCTTGTTCTCATCACAGTCAGTCAAAAATTATGACAAGTCACATTTTCTGCCATGCAAGAAGATGATGTGTCAAAGGCAAAATCAAGTGGATGGTGTAAAAGTCAGATTGGAATTACAGAGAGTTGGGTCAAATGCCAGAGCAGGTTATTTGTTTTAACAAGTGGGAATGCACAAGCAAAGGTACTTTTTCTATCCATCTGTTGAAATGTGTTTGCCTTTATTTCCAGAGGTGCAAAACAGACTTTGAAAGAAACCATGGAAAGTAACATTCTTTTGTTTTCCAAATGCAGCCCCTACCCAAAAGAACCAAACCAAACACACACAAGTGTGCACACAAACCCAACACAACTTGTTCTACTCCAAGCTGAAAGCTGTAAACAAATCCCAAAGCAGTTTGATCCAGCCAAGCACACAAACAAGCACAAAATCACTGATCCAGAGTCTCTCTCTCTCCCTTGGCAGGAAGAACAACTGGAAATCCTGCACTCTGTTTCAGCTTGATCTACTTCATCCTATTTACCAAGACTTCTGTGTCTAAAGAGTCAGAATTCAGCCAGACCCTTTCCAGTTCCCTGCAAGTTTTCAGCAGCTACAGATAAAGCGCTGCATGATCTCTAGTGTGAACTTCCCAAACCCATTTATTTCTCATCTGTCTGAAGTGTAGAAATTCCATCATGCTACTCCAAAGGGAATGGGCCTGGCTGAATTGCAGTTCATAAGAAACTCATGTGGTTCTCACTGAAGCATCTACAGAAGTTTTCATTAAAAAGAAAAGTTTTGTGAAAATACTCCTTTCAATCAAGTCACTCACTAGAAGTCACTAACTTTCTTAATCTTAGAAAACAAGACAGATTTTCTTCAATCTCTAAGCTTCTTGTTAAATGTTAAGACTGTTATTACCTTTCCACCTTTAGTGAACAACTCAATTACTTCATGTAAAAAATCTCCTATTTTCTTGCAGTTGTTTTCTTGACATTTTAACTGAATATCTTTTCAGCAGGTGGGTTTTTTTATGTTCTTTTTGCATGCATCATATTCTAATCCACTGTCTGTCTAAGATATTGTAGTATAATTGTGAAATTCTCTTTGCTGAAGAGAAGCTAAGCAGAGTCCTGTGTGTACTGTGCATCAATCAGTTCCCAGACTCCAGAGAATTTTGTCATTGCTTTTTTTCTTTAATTTGTTCAGTAACAACAATCTGACAAAGCAAACTTGTGAGAGAAGATACTAAAGTGATCATTACAAAAGCTTAGGAAAATTCAAACCACCCAGTCTGACCACTCAGAGCTGAGGCTGAACCTGCCTAGTGATGTCTTTTATGCAGTAATGCAGGATTCATTCTTACATTTATTAACACATTTTCAGAAAAGGCCAACCAGGCACGGAATAGAAACCAAACTGTGAATCAGTAGGTGCCAGAACTAAACTGTCTGTGGCATTTAAACAAAACTATTCTTAATAAAAAGCCCATATTATAAATTGACCCTGTACTTCTAAGACAAGATGAGTCCTGCTCCTTGCAGGCTGCCCTTTGGTAGAGGGACAGGTAACAGTATTTGGCACAGTGGGTGTCTTTTCCTTCTCTTGCTGTTGAAAATAACAGTCCTTGATGTTCACAGGAGGCAGGTGTCAGAAGTCCTCTCTGTTTCCCTGGGCTTACGAATTCAAATGCAGTTTGATAAGACAATTAATGTCTCAGTCACAAGGTCCAATATAATTATGAGAATTTGATCTTTAGAACAAATAATGTGATTTTTTCTGTTTAGGCACCCCAAGGGTTTGTATGCAGACTACATTGATTTAAGTGTTGCCATCAAGAAGACAGGGTGCCCTCTGCCTGCCAGATTTAATTCTGCTTAATGACTGCTTCAAACATTAAAACAACATAAAATAATGCAGCATTTATTTTAAAAAACAAATAATTAACTTCCTGATTAAGGTACTATGAGCAAGGGTTTGGATTTGTCTCACCTAAGTGGGAGAGTGGATCACTGTCAGCTCCATTCATGGCTGATAGAAGAAATGAGCATTTCTAGAACATATTTCATATGATGTTTAGGCATAAAAAGTGCTTTCCTATCCTACTTACAGTAAAGGATTCTAGATCATTAATTCAAAGATAAATGTCCATGGTACTAAAAAAAAGCAAAATAAAGTGAGATAAAATCCTGGAGCATACTTAAACATGTGTGTTAAGCCGGGATGTGTTCACCTTCTGTTCCTCCTCAGATGCTCTGCTGTCTGTTCAGTTCTACCCCACCTCAACTGATCCTGGGGCTTTCTTTGTACATGCACTTCAGACCTTTGTAATCTTCCTTTGTCTTTAATCATTTATCCCATTTGATTTCAGGATCAGCATTTAATCTAGGCATGTGTGTGTTACCTTGGCATCATCCCCTTCTCTGCACCCTGGGCATCAAGGTAGGAAGTAAAAGTAGCTGAACTCAGAGATTTCTTTGAATTTTCAATCATACTCCTACCCCATAATTAACACTTTCCTTCTGGTCTCAGTGGCTTCCTTTGAAGTTATGATATTTTCCTGACTGCTGCAATACTTGAAAATGGTGGATCATGGAAGCACCAAAAGTGCATCCCTCTCATTATATCTGTTAGCTCCAAACAACTGTCAATTTTTCATAAAGGGTACATAAGACATGTTAATAATATAATTGACAGATTTGGCCTTTAGGAAGCTTTTCCTGGACTCCTCTCCTCAACTCCCACTTTTTATCAGTTTTGCTATCACAGTTTCCTTCCTTATAATGGTTTTACAAACAAAATTTAAAAAATAGAGCAGAAGCTAAGCCTATTCAATGACTGTTCACAGCTCACAACTGCTCTTCAAAAGGCCCTCCCACATCCCTTATGTCTGAGTTTGGCATTAAGCCACCCACCAAAGCAGTTTGGGATGTTGCAGGCGACCCACACCAGCTTGTTCCATGCACACACAGTCAGAGATGAACAAGCATCACTTGGCACCATTTTCTGCAGGCATGGTAAGAAAGATGGAGCAGGAGAACACAAGGCCAAACCCACCACACCTCTGCCCATTTGTTCCCAAGGTAAAGGCCATTCTCAAATGTCACACTAATGTGCACATTGTAGAACTTCACAGTCCCCTTTTTCCCCAGTCTTACTCCCATTTGCATCATGCAACCACTTGTTCTGACATTTTGCAGCCTCCCTACTCAGACCATGGACCTCTGGGCACCCAACCTGTCCCTTCCTCATCTACTTCTTCCTTACCTTCTGAATTCTTGCCTGACTCCTACCACTAGCAATCAGTGTTTTATATCTATAAATAAATTTATTTTCAAGGGAATTAATAGCATTTATTTTTTAAAAAGGGAGGGAAACTGAATCTATAGCCAGATTTACATCCAGACTTCAGAGCTCTTAGGCTTTTTCATTCCTTTGCCACAGCTTGTAATTTGGGAATAGATGTAGGAGGCATATCAAAAGTGCATTAAGTGAAAGTGTGTTGCATATTTTCTCACCTGCCTACATACACTTGCATCACAAAAGAACGACTTGACAGGATGGGCAAAAGATAAATCATCAATACTGGATATTCTTTCTACTGACTTTAATCATTTTGATATGTTTGTAAGCTATAAGTTATTATTCATTTTGCAGCTACACATGAAACCTAACAGATCTCCAAGATGCTAATTAAGTAAAGTGAAGTATATTCATATAATCATGTACATTAGAGATCAATATGGCAGGTTGCTTTCTCCATCTCTAGTAAGCATTTCAGAATAAAACAAAACAGCTATTTGTAAGAGAAACACATACAAGAGATTTAGCACTGTCAGTGAGCTTTCAAATGCAGTAGAAATCACTCTACAACTGATATCTTTTCATGGCAGTATGAAGCTGCAGGACTCTAAAAACAAGTAACCCAATAAAAAGGAACAAGATTTCTTTGCACTGTATGTGCATTGGAGAAGCACAGTGAAGTTTATATTAGCATATCACAAATGTGAAACTGGGACACATGCTCAATACTAAATTAGAACAGCAGCTGGTATCCTGTTAGCAAGTAAAGTGTGCTTGCTTGGGGAAAAAAAAGGAAAGAGACCAATGCAAAATCAAGCCATGCAAATGCACAGAGAACAATCAGTCAGAAAAGGATCTGTGAATCACACTGCACATTTCAGCTTGCCTCTGTACTGTGTGACACGTCATTCCAATTAAAAAAAAAAAAATAAAAAATTAGGGGATTCAGATCATATTACCTCATCTGAATTAAGAAGAAAGCATTTTCCCATACAGACAATCTGAAAATTATCAAAATTTAGACTCTGACAGGTTTGGCCATGTTTTTCATTCTATTTCCCTTCCTGTATCATGCAGATTAATGAAGTATGAAGCAAAATTTCATGTTCTCCTATGTAAAGCAGGATAATGCAGCAAGCAGGCAGAATGCAGAAAATATTTTCAGTTACATTTCACACCATTTTTTTCACTATTTATTTATTCAAAAATAGCCTTTTAACAATGAACCAGAGAACAAACTTTTAAAGCCAGGCTTTCTTCTTTGACTCCCTCTCACACCATCCAGCTGCACAAGGTGAATTAGCCACTTGCACTCCTACTCAAGACAGGGACAGATGAAAATGCTCTTTCAGACCAGCTGGCTGAGGCCACTTACACAGGTATTGAATGACTCCTATTCTGTCCCCTCTTTCCAGTTCTTTCCCCCTATTGCCATGAGTTTTCCAATATTTCATGGTTTTTTGGTGAAGGTGAAAGCTTAAGGAGCTGCAGACACAGTGAAAGATATCTAACTTTAGCCCAGTGAAGCCCCAGGAATAACTGCTGGGGCTGGCTACCAAAGTAATGAGTACTTAAGATATCTATTGTCTAGCAGTCTAATTTGCTTTGCCTAAGCTTCAATATTTTGTAAAATATTCTGAGTTTAATTATTTTAGGAAGAATCCAAAATAATCTGAGATCCTTCAGGATGCATGAGCAGACAATTTTAATTTAAATTTTAGATTTCACTTGCACAGGCAAAGCAGCTCCAAAATTAGAAGGAAATAAAGGAATGAGTACACAATCCTTACATGCTCAGTGACAAGGACCATAAAACTGTTCTCTCACTCCTGGCACTGGATGGAAATGCAGCATTTACTCTCTTAACCCTTCCTTGCAGCACTGTTTGATAAATACCCACTTCAAAGGCTCTTGTTACGTTGCTGTAGTGCTATTGCACACAAAGCAAACCTAGAAATCAGGTTCTAAGTAAATGCCATTCCTGTGCAGTGTCTCAGCAGCTCACAGTGGTATTGAGCAGCAGATGCCCCAGCCAGAGGGATGGCTCAGCTCTCCTCCCAGCTCAGTGCCACAAAACACGCCTCACCTGGCATGGGAGGGTTGCACTTTCCCTTGTCAAGGTCTGTAACCCTCTCCTGCTTGTGTGTAAGGGCAAGATGAGCTGGATTGGCTGGAATGGGATCTTTGATGGCCATGTTCAGATTGCTTGCTTAGCTGCTGTTGGGGCATCTAAGAGCAAGAGACCTGTTTCCAAGGCCATGAAATGTGGCTTCTTGCACCCTTGGTAAGCAGAAGCCAGGAGGCAGGGATGACATTCAAGATAATTTTCTAAAGGAGAAGCTCTCAGAGGCAATTACATGCCTCCACTGACTCCAGTGACCTGCACAGCCAGTGTCCTCAAGCACTTTATTAAATATAAGGGTTACATGCCAGACTGCCACTCATCCCTGCCTGAACACAGACCTGAGTGGATTTGCTTCTCTGGATTTGCTGCACAGAGCCAAACTGGTGTGTGTTTTTTATAAAAACTTAAGCTATGAAAACTTAATAGCACTCTGATTCTGCGATTTAATAGCATAATTTTTTAGTGCATCTGTTCTAGGTTTGTAGGAGATTTTAAAATATTGTTACACATTGATAGACTATGGTGGTGAAGCCAAAATACCTGTGTAAGACCTTTGGTCTCAACAGCCTCCTTAACACTACAATGATTAAGCAACACCAGAAGAGTGGGAATTTTCAAAAATTTCAGAAATTTATCATACTTTACAACAGTTGAAAATGTACCAAATTTTCATCATCCTTTCCTAATTTTTGCAGGTGAACACAACTTCCACTCTGCCAATAATAACTAAATTACATGCAGAAAGAATGTATTGACCAACATTTTTAATTGCTTTTCATATGTGGTTAACTACTGCCTTTCTGAAATATGCTATAATTCCATGTAAAATGTATGGAGAATGGCTGGTTCATTTATTAGAGAACAATCATGCCAGTATATCCTTCTAGCCTCCTTTTCTCCAGAGAAGATTTGGCTGATGAGATTTTAAAATGCCAAACTGAAGGGTTGATGTCTAGTTTGAAAGTGAAAGGGTGACTGCAGGTAAAGACTTTGGGACAGAGGTGAGAACATTTAAAATAACAGTAGGACATCAAATCTCATCTCAGGGGACAAGCTGATCTACAAATAACAATGAGGAAGAGTGATCTGCATGACTGACACATTGTGTTAGCTCAAGAAGAACAAATTTGGCATGCTTACTGCATGATTGAAGGTCAATATGCCTGAAAAATGATAAAAAGGTTCTGGACTCAGGAAAAAAGAGAGATATTAAGGCCAAGGATGCATAACTAGCCCAGGTAACAATAAAGTGTCTTTGGAATTAATGGTCAGTATCAGAGTGCCATCCTATAATGCCTGCAGTCCATTTAGAAGAAATGTTTGGGTGAAAATCCTCAGTGACGCACAACAGGCTATTATGAAACAGCACTTGCCTGCATGTATTTGCCTTAAAGTGCCTCAGATTGCTGTTGCTGTGACCTTACTCAATAAAATGTATTTAAAGTTAGCACTGAGAGCTTTTGAAAGTAAAAATTGCTGCCAGGTACCCAATACTGCTTTTGCAGAGCTCCTCCAGTTTCTACAAGCAAGCTGAGGCAGACCTAATTGTGCCAGTAGAACAGAACTAATTCAAGCACAAACAGTTTTAGCAGGACATACAAGGCTACTTGAACCACTCTCAGAGGAACCAGGTTTGGACAGATTTTGAGAGACCCACATTGATCTGAGACACTGCTATAGGAAAACTGCTTAAAGCCTTTGTGCTCCTATGCCCTTATCTTCATCCACATGAAGACTTAAGTTTAACATTAAAACTGCCCATAGCAAGCAGAGAAGTAATCAAATAAACCACTGGAGCTCTTTGATGTGGAAGCAGTAGATGGCAATCACAAAGAACAGTATTACTGGACCAAGGTGCTTCCTTCCATACAGCTCCCAATAATATTAACAGATAAACAATTTTTATGTCTCCTCTACAGCCTTTTGATTTGGTTAATTTTCAGCTCTGGGGCTTACAGTAGAGACCAGACTGAGTACTTCAGGAATACATTAGTTTGTGCTTTATGAGCTAAAATGAGAAGCCCTAGAGCAAGGAACTGCCACTGGAAGTCAAGGTTGGATCCAAAATACAATCCTCTTTATAAAGATCTAGTTTTGAGCACCTAAGTCCAGAATGATGATGTTTACCACTGGAAATGACACTGGGAATGTCATGTTGAGCACTGGCCAGTGGTGGTTTGAAAGGACATGCTCAAAAAAGTGGCTTTAGATTCTGAGACTGGCCATCAATTTCCTCCTCAGCGTGGCCAGGTAGTGCTGGCATGTGCTCAGACAGCAATGAGAGGTGTGGCAAATATCTGGGCAGCTGCACAGCACATTCAATTTCTGTAGCAGCTCAAATTAAAACTCCTAACATATTTTCAACCTACTTCAGCATTCAGTCTACTTCTTGAGTTAAAAGTCAGGCAGAAGGTTAAGGAAAGATTAAGTTACAGCACAATGTCCATGTTTTTCCAATTAATTTAAGTACTAAATCTGTATTTTTTCTGCATTTTTATATCCTCTCTTTTCCAGCTTCTTGATAGCACTTAGGATCAGTACATAGCCTGGAATACAAAATAACTTGTCTTCTGTAACACCAAGTTTCCTACAAGCTTTACTATTTTAGTGCCATTTGGATTCATTCCCTCTGGCAATCCTTTCTTAATGTAAATGGTCCAAACTGTTCTCCCTCTAAAATGCTGCACTACAGAAATACACTGTAGACAGAGTTCAAGATATTCACAAGGATAATTTATCAATAAAATTTAAGCTTACTTCAAGCAAACAAAAGAATGATCAGCATAACCCTGTATCAGTGTTTATTTTCTATATTTCTATGGAAATTTTGAACTCACTGGTAATAAATGACAGTGTTAGTTTTCTTCCATTTTGTCTCTTCATACTTGGTATTCTGTCAATTCTTATTTTATATCTTCAAAGATGTCTAGTTAAGAACATGTAATGGCAACTGATACAAGTTATGTGTATGCACTATCTATACAGCATTACTCAGTTGATTTTAATTACCTGAAGCATGTTTGTAACAATTAATAAGAATTCTATGTTTCTGAAAGCCTGCAGAAAGCAGCAGCATTAAAAAACAATTGCTTATACATCCATTTAATCTAGGAGCAGAAATCATGCAAATAATTGAGGAAGAGGTGGTTGGCTTATTTTTAGGTGTACACATAAAAGAGATACAGCCCCAGGAAAAAACAAACAAAAAAACCCCAACCAACCAACAACAACAACAAAACCTCTTACTTGAAAATCTGATTAACAGAATTTAGAATTTAAGGCTATATTTGACTTGAGAACAGTCTGAGGAAATGAGCTGATGATTTGAATCACAAAATACCCACACTGAAATGCATTGTCTCATTTGCTTTCCTTAATGGAAATATGAACCTCCATGATCAAATGGCCAGATACAGAAACATTCAATATTCAGAAATACTTTAATATACCTAATATGGAGACAATTTTCAGACCATTTTAATGTGTAATCATGTAACAAATGGAAAATTTTGATGAGTGTTCTGACCTCACTGCACATACAGCTTGTCCCCAGTTCTGGCAGTAGACATTAATTTCATTGAGGTAAGGCTGTATTGGGTAGCAAAACTCTTTTTGGAACTGCCATAGTTTTTCATATTTAATCACTAATGTGATGTAAAATAACCCATTGCCACCTGAATTCCACAGAAGAAGAGTTATTAATAAAGGGATATGTATTTCATTGAAAAATGGGTGAAGAATACAGCAAGGCTGCACAGTCAAATACTCAGATATTATATCACCACCAAATCCATGCTTCCATGCAAACAACTTTTTCCATGCAGGACATAGTCACTTGCAACCTTCCTCTCAGGAAGAACATTGGATAAAACTGAAACTTTATTTGAGGATTTCAGCATGGGAATTATTGGAGCAAAAAGCAACCAAATCAACTGTCTCATGATGGGAAGACTTTAAGAGAGTGCTTAAGGTTAAGACTCTTTGCGGCCAGCACCTTCATACTTCAAGGCTTCAAAATTAACTCCAGGGTAATAAATATACATAATACATAAATAAATGTAATATACAGGGAACTACCAAGATTTGGGATCTGTAAGCAGTTAGGTGTAGAACCTTGGTATCCTTACTTGCACTTAGAAAATGCCATTTTCATCCATATGCCTTCCATGTTTTTAGCAGTGGAGCATTTGCAGAACATCAGTGACAGCAACTGCGATGGAAGTGTCAATTTGTGGAGATGTAACAAGATGACAGATACTTCTTCCCAAGAGATATCAGCTATTTATAGTAATGCCTTGTTCCCTGCCCCTCTAGCCTGTTTCTACCATTTCTTTTCTAATTTCCAGTCTTTTTTCTGCCTTTTCCATTCCCTTCCTTCACCTATTTCATTATGCTTTTTACGATGTCTTGTCCTTTTCTCCCAATCTCCATATTTAATTTTTTCATACTTCCATCATAGCCTAGAGCAGGAATGACTCATCCCTTCACTCTTTGTCCTGAACCAACCTGTTACACTTTTAGATGACATAATTTACAATAATCATCTTTTTAATTGTGTTTTAGGGGGGTGCTTCAATGAAATACATTACCAAGTGGCTTTAAAACTGCACAGGTCTAATAATAGAATTTCAAGAACAAAGTATATTCCCTCAATTAGCTGAACATACTAGATACCAATCTGCCTTAAATTTTCATTTCAGAAGTAAAAATTAACCCTTGGGGGTTGCAGTGATTTGAGCAGGTTTATTTGCTTGCTAGGTCCCTTCACCATTGCTCTGACTAATATATACTCTTCTACTTATATATGCATATACAAATAATGACCACACTGTGATGTTCTACTGTGAAGATAAAAAGAAACTGCAGGTGTATTTTCTTCCTCTTGCAATACAGTGAATCTGAAGATAGAAGGAAGAAGACTTCTCTACCTTTAGCAATCTTATTTTACCCACAACAGATTTTTTCCATTTTTAAAAATGAAACATTCAGCTTGTCAAAAGTCATGCAAGTCTGATTAAGAAAAGACAGCTTATTGTGCAAAAGTATTGCAGCCTCACCTTAGAATACTTTTCTATCTGTACAATTTCTTCTCCTGTGCTAAATAAATCAGGGTGCACTGCCCCATGGAAAATCATTGCCATTTTCATGGTGCAGAGTGAACTGGCCCAGATGCCCTAAAGTTACTGTATGACCCTAATATGAAATGAAGCCAGAATGCAACATCCTGATCTAAATGAAGACAAAGAAAATAGTGTCATTTATTTCATCCAGAACAACATTATCCATGACCATCTGCTATGCACTTTACACAGATATTCCTCATCATGTTCTCAGGGAAGAAGTTACTTGATTCTTCTCTACCCACCAGACAACACAGTAGGGTAAGGGTCTGTCAGCCTACAATACTGTCTTTAAACCTTCTGTAGCTCCCTGGCTGGACAGTGAGACTAGAAACTTCTAACAGCACATTGCACTGTGTTGCAGCTCATTTCACTATATCACAGAGTGGGGCTGTGAATAAGGACCTTCTACCTGGAACCCAGTCAACTCTTACAGTAACTGCTGATCTGCATTACTTACTGCTACAGGAACATAAATAATGCCTGTCAAACACTGATATTTAATATCTTCTGCCTGGGAAATGGAAGAAATATGTAGTATCTGGAACAGAAGACAGCCCAGAATCGACATGTAAGTGGTGGGTATTTTTGGCTTCTAAACTAATGAGTAAATGGCATTCCTCTTCATTAAAATTCAAGCATGGATAAATAATGTATGGATCTACTGATATACAGAACTATTCTCAGTTGTTCTGGGTTTTACTTTTGGCACTATTCTGTTATGTCTGTTCAAATCATAGGAGAAGCTCCATACAGGTACCTGTGTGGATTAGAAAGAGAGTGGTGACACACGTCATTGCCACAAACATGGTGTCAGACCACAGATTTCCCAGAACTAGGCACTTAATCCACAAGCTGGGATCAGGACAAGTGAAGCAGCTGAGGTTGGGAATCACAGAAGCCAGTATGCTGAGCAAGAGAAAACCAGAATTGGCAATCCATCCTATAACTTCTGTATGAAAGCTCTCCCACTGTCTGAGATTCAGGCTTCTCCTAGAATTCCAATTCAGACTTAGATTCAAATCTGGTGTCTCTCCTCCTGGAACTCGAGCCTAAATAATTCCTTTCTGTACACTCACCTCAACTGCCTCTTCATTTTTCCTTTTTAAATTCTCTAGAAGTCAACCCTTCAGATTTTTCAACTGAAGACACTGAAGACATCTCTGGAAGCTGGTAGGGAGTGCTGTAGTGAGGGAAACTCAAGATCTTGTTTCTTTGGATAGCAACTCAGGCTCTACGTGGCTGCAGGGCAATGCAAGACTTCTGGGCTAATCAGAATGGAACAAGCATAAAAACCTGGACTTAAGAACTTTTTGGATATCCTTGTTTTATAATAAATACAATCACAAATGCAGAGAAATGCATGAGTACTAACAAAGAGCTGAGATATGAAGGTCCTGAGTTTCCAACCCGACCTCTGAAGGAGAACCTGTGCTCCTAAGCAACTTACTGGAACTAATGGCATCTTCCTAAGGGAAAAAGAGGGCACATGCACTGCCTGCCTCCTATTGAGAACAGCACAGTGTCTTATGTCAAACAATTCTTCCTCCTCATATGGCTGGGAGAATGTTCTGTCATCTTCTGTGGTTGACTAGACAAGATCAGAAAGCACTTCCCAGACCAATAAGAGGCAAAACTTTTATACAGAGCAGTAATGACTATTCAGGAAATACAAATTAATATGGTCAACCACAGCTGGTTTACTATTCTATAATACTGCTGTGATAGTCTTTGGGAGAAGAGGTAGAGAGGGTGAGGAAAGGTCACCTCCATTTTACTTCCAGTTGCAAACAGATTTTGGCTTTCATTTTCTATTTCCTGGCTCGTGAGAAGTGAGCTCTCATCTTTCAATCCCTTTGAACTCCCCACTTGGGTTTTTCTGTGGCTGAAGGTAGTATTCTGTGATCCCTGGAGTGGTTTTGAAACCCAGAGTGGCTCTCTAATAAGTTATGGAAGAGTAGGATAGAATGTGTAGTTGGTTTGCTCTTCAAGGATCATGGTACATTAAGTGGCTAATCTAAAGTTTGAAAACTTCAATTAATTTACTTTCAAGAGAATGAGCAGAACTCCTGAAACTATTTTACCCACAGAGAGGTTAGGGAAGCACAGAAAGGACTCCATAAGGTTTCAGCAGTCTGATATCCTTAAGGAAGAGTGGTTTCCAGTATTTAAGCACGGAAATGAGACCAGGTGCCAATAGGTCTAATCTTGCCTCTACCAACGTGTATGGGTTTCACTTACATCCATCCTGTCCTATACAAATGTACCACATTTTTTACAGTAAGTTTTTACAATGATTCCTGAGTACTCTACATGGAATGTAGAGTGTAAAGGGTATTACTGCCATTCCTGGAAATGTGGATCAGATGATTCTGTTAATAATGAAAAGACCCTTTCTGTCTGTCAGATAAGTTTTGCTGTGTTTACATAATCTCTTAGACCTCTTGTCACTTCTTCAAGCTCTATTGACTAGTGTTGGTTATGTGTCCATGCCAGCACACTCTCTGGCATTCATTCCAGGGCTTGACATTTCTTAGGAAACCGAATAAAAGACTTAAAGAGAATTTCGGGTACATTTCCATATGTAACCTAGACAAGGGATTACCCATTTAGTGATTTAGCAATGCTGATCACCACAAGAGTGCCAGAAGAGAACAAGAAGAAGAAGAGTTCTTCTCTATAAAATGGAGACCATTAAGGCTCAAATGTGCTGCAATATTTTTTTTTTTCTTTCAACATAGTATAAGTAATGATCTCATCTTTTGAGAAATGTTTCAGATTCTTTCACAGCACTGTTTACATATAGATGTCAATGCGACACTGACGTAAAACAGAATACAAAATTTGGGCTGAGCTTTCACAGTACACACACTTTTTTGACTGTCACCAAAAAGTTGCTGACTTCTTCACAGGCAGTAGATTCGATTCAAGCCTCCAGCATTCCAAAATGACATCACCAATTTTAGAAGAGTTAAAAAACAAAGCAAAAAGAAACTAAATTGTCAATGTAATTAATCTCTGGAGAATTTCCACAGAAACAAATAAGTAAATTAACAGAAATATATTTATTTCTAAAGCATTCTCCTTCATGGAAAATCATAAAATAACTAATATTTTATTAATAAAACCACCTCCTATCTAAGTTCATTGCCCACCAGAAACACACAAGAACACACAAAAAAATCAACAAGACAATTAAAAAAAATAAGAGAGAGAGAGAATCCCACATTCACATACACATGCAGATTCATCTCTAAACAGCATTTAAATAAGGCTTAACAGGTGTGATTATCATCTACTGAAAACCATTGTGGAATGCATGGCAATTGAAAGGATATAAGTGGGGGTTTGGGAACCAGGCAAGGAGAAATGTGGCCTGAGTAACTGGGGAGAACTGCCAGGCCTGTGATGTATATCACAAAAAGGAATGGATTCCAAAAGAAGTTCTAAAAGACTCAGCATGAGATAAACCTGAAATCTGAACCTAAGTTTTTGATATCAGTAACAATATTGAGGAATCGTGCAACCCTGCACATTTCAAAAAGGATATAGAGCCAATAACTATTCATACATAAGAATGTATGTTGAAAGTCAGAACTTATATTTTGCAATTTTTATCTAATGAGCTTTTGACTGGTAATAGAATTTATTGTGGGACTACTCTCAATGACTTCCCATTGATGCTTCCATTTCTAGTTTTTATTTGCCATTAACAGGGTGTTGCCTGCAAATAAATGGGCCAGAAAAAGTTTCCTTGTTAATAAAAGCACACTTTTCCCAGTCTTAGTCTGTGACAGATCCAGTATTTGCTCTCTGCTTCACTCTATCCAAATTTTCTATGACTTTTTGATCATAAAGAAGTCCATGTAGAGAGATTTACTTCTGTATAATGGGTCTTCAGGTATTAAAAAGCTACAAAACTTTACTAATGCACCAGTATTTCACATCCGTAAACAGCAACATTTCCTGCTGACATTCAATTTTGAGTTCAATCTATATTTAAAATACCAGTAACTACAGAGTTACAATCCATTTTACACTTCAGCAGCTCAGCTGTCCATATACAAGGGACCTATCAGAATGCCCTGCAATGGGCATGTTTAGCATTAATGGGCCTGTTAGCAGGCACATCCTTCTCATCAAAGCATTGAAAACCTCCTTGTGAAAGGACCACAACTATTTTTAATGACCTTTCCCAGAAAAGTCATGAAGCAATACATCCTGGTGTGGTAATGTCAGAGGGAGGCTTGCACAATAAAATCCAAGGCAAAATATAGTCTTTATGCAGTCATTAAACTAATACTTCTTAAACTGCAGATGCAGTCAGCATCAAGTAACAGGAGCAGGATTACATTTCTTACACTTGTGATTTTTCTGCTTTCTTCCTCCCTACTATAGTTTTTTCAACCCTGTGTGTTGAAAAAAGAGTTCAAAACACAAGCAGACGTGGCATTTCATGACACAGTTTCGTACAGGGTGGTATTTGGTCAAAGACTTAATGATTTTTGAGGCCTTTTCCAACCTTAAGGGAACTATGATTCTATCATCTTGCCATCTTTTCTCCTTTCACGCTTCTGCAGGTTTTTTGCCTTAGGAATCCAGTGAATTCCTCCTGCAGTGAAGCAAAGCATCTCTGCAAGAGTTCAGAGACCTTCAGAGTATCCTCAGCTCCCTTTTCATGAGTCAGCCCAGGTGCAGGTGCCAGTGGAGTTCACATGGGACCACCTATTAAATAGATACAAGCTCCTTTTCCAGTTAAAAGTTGGTCTATAAACTGTACAAACATGTAAGAGGCAGGAATGGAAGAGCTGATGCTGGAGAGGTGCTTTTCCAGAGGGCCTGGACCAAATCCACATATAGGAACAACAGGATCAATAAGTGGGATCACAGCTTCATGTGTTCAGGCCTCACTGAACACACTGCAGCTCTTCCAGACAGGGAGGGTTTCAAATTAATGACTGACAAAACATCTGAGGAAAATGAGCCTCTCCTCCCAACAAAACACCAATTTGTGCAAGAGCACTGGGCTGGCAGCCAGAAAACCATGTGTTATCATAAAACCTGCTCTGCCAAGGCCCTTTCTCTGTACCTACAGGCAGAAACAGGCTTTATGCATTGATTTCAACCCTCTTTGTAGAACTATTTCAAAGAGGCTGATAACCATAAACTAAAGCACAAGTTCCACCTCAACACAAGGAAGAACTTCTTACACTGAGGGTGGCAGAGCACTGGAAAAAGTGCCCAGGGATGTTGTGGAGTCTCCTCCTGACCCATTCCTGTGTCACCTGCTCTAGTGACCCTGCCTTGGCAGGGGGCTGGACTGGATGATCTCCATCAGTCCCTTCCAACCCTAACAATCCTGCAAATCTGTGATTTCAAGGGTGATGTTATAAATTCAATGTATTTTGGCTAACACACACATGCATTTTCCATCAAGCACTCAGCACATGAAATAGACAAAAGAAAATTATGCTGTTTTACAGGGTGGACACAGTTTGTACCCATCAGAGCAGAGAGGTTTTCAGGATCCCAGGAGTGTAAGAGTAACTCAGTGAATGCCTGCATATGCAAATTGTATCTATAGCTCTCATGCTTCAAAGTGTTTGTACAATCATGGAAAGGAATAGAAAATCAAAGTTTTCTAGCATAGCAGAGCACTCACTAAAAAGCAACACTGCCATTTAATTGTGCTTTCATCATCCTTGGGATATGGATATGTGCAATTAACCCTGGTAGACTGAACATGCACATCCACAGCAAACAACATAAGCATGTATACCACAAATCTATTTTCTCTCATAACTCTACACTCACTTCTTTGATCTTCCACAGCCTTTAATTCCATGTGGTGGCTGTTCACTACTTCTTTTTATATATATGCTCCATTATTCTGCCTTCACTTTTGTGCTTGCTCTTTCTGTTGCTCTTGGGTTTGGGAATTTTTTTCCTCGGTTTAGTTTTTACATATTGGCCTTTCTTCAGTAAGAAAATTGAAAACTATTTGACCTTTCATTATTACCAAAAACTCCCAACAAATCTCCTAAGTGTTGAATAATGATTGCCTGTAATAAGGATTAATGGTTTTTCCAAAACTCTTCACTACCTGTTGCATATTTCTTTACAAATTAAGAAGAACTATCCTAAATTGAAGTGCTCTTAGTAAGTATAAAATGCATAGTAGCAAGTCACACAGACCAAAAGTTCTGAAGGAACAAATGTGGTGCAGTAAAAGATTAATCATCAAGGATCAACCCATTGCTTAGTGGTAAGGGACTGCCATGGCATCAACTTTTTAAAAGGTTTTGGACAGTTCTAAGGAATTAGAGAGTGTATAACCTCTGTTCTGCACTGGTAAAAAAATGCAGAAACTATACAAATTAATAAATTACCAGATGGAGTACAAAGATGTGGCAAAACAGGAAAAATCAGGCTGGATTGAACATACCACAGGTACTGCTCACAGACTTTCCAAGTCTCTCCATTCAAATGAGACAACAGTCACACAGATGAGCTTGGTTATTCTGCTTGGACTTCCAAAAAAAATGAAAACCATCCTTTATAGAAGTCTTTTAAATAAATTATACTCTCAGAAGGTAAAAGGACAGACCTTCCACTGATTTAAAAACTTGAATTGAAAATAAAGATTATTAATAAAAGGTACTGTTTTGCTGTAGAGGAAAAATTCCAGTGAAATCTGTTTAGAATTTCTACCACACCTAGGTAATTCAAAATACTTAAAAATCACCTGAAAATGGGGATAAGAGGGAGCAGCAGTGTTTGATGGAGATACTGAGTTATCTACAGAAACAAAATAAAAGACGACCATGTAAAGCCACACAATGATCTTGTGCTGCTGGCTAATTCCTGCCAAAAAAGGGTGGGATTCACTTGCTTAATCCCATGTGTGTTTAGTAATTTCCATGTGTTTGGGTACCCTTCCTTAGCTAAAGAACCTCTCTTGAAGGCAGCTACATCCCATCTCACCTGAGTCCTTCAGGAGGGATGTCTTAGACACAGCAGAGACACTAAAAGGCATTCCATTCTAATATCAGTCAAATATCAATTAATACAATCCTGACAACAATGGGCTTTAAGTGAACAATGATTATCTCATATACATTTATTTTTGAATTTACAGAAACCATGGTTTATGTCCTGTTTTTTTTTTTTTTTTTTTTTTTTTTTTTTTTTGTTTTTGTTTTTTTTTTTTTTTTTGTTACATAGACACAGGGTAAAAATATTTACCTATCATTTATCCTTTCAGGCCACTTTTCAAGCTAATACGTATTTTTCTGGGTGACTTTGACTTAGATATACATTTTTTTTTCTCAATGATTGGCAGCTGATAAACATCACCTTCAAAATTCAGCTCATTAAGAGGATGATATTGATAGAGAAGATCAGTTTGTTTTTACTCATTTAAAATATTTTTTTTTCCCCTCCACAGGTTCTTTAATTTTCCCTTGACTAAATGCATGGAGAATAAGACATCAAACTCAATATCTGAAGTTCAGTCTTCAAGGTGTTTCATGCTCCATTATTTTCTTTGTGGTATTATTCATGTTCCTCCTGATCTCAATTCACACTGACAACATTAAGTTCATGATTTAATCCATTTAAATTCTACCAAAAATGAGATCCTATTAGAAGACACAGCCTAAATATTTGGTGGGAGTGATAGTGGTAAGGAGAGCTGTGTTGCCTTTTTTAATTAGCTCCTAGAGAGCTGCCAAATATGGTTTTTACAAGTATCTCCGTTTTTTTTCCCCTTTAACTCCTGGGTGGCTGTCAAGCAGTAAAACCCAATTCTTGATGTGCTTCCACAGAAGCTTTTTCTTCAGTCAATCGTTCAACTGAGATTTGCCTCCTACCCTCATCATTCAAGGGCTTCCTATTTTCTCCACCTCATTCCCTATGTTGCCACTGTAAGTATATCTGATTGATTGGTCCCAGTGCATCCCTTTGTCCCTCTTCAACACATTTCCTGCTTCCCCATAGAGTATCCTCCCTTTTTCTATTTTCCTTTCATTTCTTTCCCAGTCTTAACCACTGGCTGTCTGAGGACATCTGTTTTGAATCAGATATCGCTAACTTCAGCCAAATTTGCTTCCTGACATTTCCTTTAGCTGAACTATCTCCCTTCTTTCTAGATTCCTAGTAAAAATATATACTATAGTTCAACGTTTTTCCAGTAGAACAGATAGAATATATACCACCTTTGGAGAGCTTCCAACCATACAGTGAGAGGAAAAGTCCACATTTAGCTCCAAGCAGTTTTGACAGGTGAGGTGATCTAACTGATTTGCATTTATTTGTCCAAATTACAGGCTTCTCCTCTGTACAAAAGCACAAAAGATCTATTTTAGAGGGGTGTGTTATTAGACGTGAATGCTACTATTGTCTGCCTTTGATTGACCTGCATTAGGGACCTCTAAATTTGCTTTGGTCCACAGAGCAACTAGGAGATTTGAAAGAATTCAGAAAACTACTCAGTGTAATGGAATATTTTTAGAGCATCACTCTTGTCAAGAGTTGTCCAGCCTCTCTTCTTCAGGTGGTATGTGGAATTTACCACCAAAATTATTTAAGATCTGTTATTCCCATGAAAAGTTCCAGTTTAGGTTTTGGTTTTCAGGGGGATTGATGAGGTATTTCATATGGGAGTTTTGTTTTTTAGAGCTATATTATCATATTAATGCTCATGGCTTCCTGAATTTTTGGCCTTTAAATTTCCTTGGCATGCTACTCTGAGCTGAACTTCTCAGTCATTAATGAAAATACAAAGCAAGTCTGCATATAATACTGGTGCTGGAAGCAGTGCCAGTATCCTTACACAACTCATGTATATCCATCTGGGCACAGTCACTCCCAGGGGTCTAAGAAGTCATGTAGCAAGACTAAACTCCAAGCCAATTAGCATGAACTTTTCTTTAAAACTTCCAGTGATAATGTAGCAAATCCTTAAAACCAGCAGGAGTTGAGTACCTAACTACTTTTGATGTTTTTGAAAGTCTATCTCTAAAAAGTACGACCAGCAGCTAATAATTTAGCAATTCTATCAAAACAAGCAATTAAGTGTGTCTTGTATGATTTGTTCTCTATAAAAATCATGCTGTTTGTTTACCCAAACTTCTATTACCCTCCAGACTTCACTGATTTCATCTCCGGGTATTTACTCAATTATTTTATAAGGAATTGAAACCTAATTCATGAGCTATTCACACTAACACCTAAATCTTTTCTCACAGCCAACCTGTCAAATGAAGATGATCAGTCAGTATAAAATAGAGTGGTTTTGCCAATGCATATTACTATACTTAGAGAGTAGAAAGCAACTGAGCTATAATTCAGTTAAATTTCATATTAAGAGTTTGCTGAGCCTCCCAAATTATTTTAAATTGCCTACCTTTCCTAACTTTCTGCCCTGATTTGACTGAGCAATGTAGTTCAACTACTGTAGTTCTTGACTTCTTCTTCCACAAATTAGCATGGGAATGTCCATCTGCAAAGGCTTAGGCAAAGGTCCTGCAGCTTTGCACAAGGCATTAGGCTCCATCCCAACTCACTTTCTTGCTGCTCACCCAGTTTGTCACTGAAAGTAGAGTTTGCCCCTTTTTCTGTATACAATGTGTTTTAAGAGAAATCCTAGTAATACACTCAGAAAAATATAGTAACTTAAGTCCATAACCATCACCTCTGCTTAACCTTTTATTACACTTCATCCATTATGTTACATTCTACAATCAGGGGCAGCTTGGTGCCTGTTAGATGGTGACACTAACTCTGTCACATTGTCATCACCATTTCTGCCTTGACAAGAGCACAATGGAAATGGTTGCAGATCTGTGAAGCATGGTGATCCTAAGAGCTGCCTGATATGGCCCTGAGGTACTGGTTCCTGAAATGCAGTTCATGAAAATTACAAATAAAATTCAGAAAAAACAGCATGTGTAGAAGCAGGGGGAAATGTGAGTAACAAAAGAGATAAATGGCTATTTTTAAAATTCTCTGTATCCTACTGCAAGTGGCTGCCTGATCTGTGATTCTAAAAGAAATCATGACACATCACCAAAAGCTCTCAACCCTACTCCCATGCCTAAACTTCCCTTTTGGTAAGGAAGGTTGCTTCATTCTTTTCCCTCAAAAGGTGGTTGAAGGCTGGGATGGTCTCAGTATTACTGCATTCTTGTGAAGGGAAATTCAGAGCTCAGCACAAGCTTCACTCTGGCGAGTGCAATCACCAGCAGCAGCAAATCAGGTGCAGACAGAGGAAGTCTCCATCCTCCCTGCAAAATGTGGCCAGCTGTATCTGGAGAGATGAAGGAAGCTTCAGAAAAAAGGATGAGAAATGTACTTGTGGAAAGTCTGGTGCCTGAAATCTTGGAGATATTCAAGCAGAGAAGAAGGGAGGGATGGGAATGGACATGGGCTTCATGAACTGCCTGTTTGGACTTGGAAACTTAAATTTTATCCAAGATGCATTTTAATCACTAAATTGCTTATGTGGATCCAGGACTTCATAGGCCCATTGTGCATCCACATCTGCCA